>NW_020954608.1:51397542-51513029 GCF_900497805.2 Vombatus ursinus | reverse complement strand
TATGTATGTATATGTATATATAGAGAGATATATAGATATATCTATCTGTCATTCAAGGAGGCAAGGCCATCTGCTGATTCTGAGACAAGGAGGGTAGGGAGTTGGGGACTTGTGAAAAAAGGAGAAGGTTTGAATAACCCCTGTGAGCAGAATGAGAAAGACAGTAAGAGAGGTGTAAAAGGCCTGCTAGTCAGCAGTGAGTGTTATTTGAATAGGACCCAAGACATTAGACTGCATTATTCTCTTTAATGGTATTTGGTCAATCTGGAGTAAAATCAGGAATGGTGGAATTGGCCCAGAATTGAGGGTTACAGGGGAGCACATGGCAAAAAGTCAAAGGGACAAGGAATTCAAAGGTTAAGGAGAAAGAATTATTAAAATAGTTACTACGAGGTCATGACGAGGTAAGGATATAAGTGAGACCTGAGTAGATTATGATTTTTTTTTTGGCCATGGAAACTCCTGATATCATTTACTAAAGACCGAGAGTTGTGGTCTGCATTAGTAGAGGGAACACTCACACTGATGAAATTACAGATGCAATTACCAGTGTAATTGGTACCACAGTACCAAGGAATACTTTGCCTACCAACATCATGGGACTGTTATGAAGCTCAAATTCAATCAATTAACAGTTACTAAGCATCTACCACTTGCTACCTATTGTGCTAAGCCCTGGGCTTCAAATGAAATGAGAAAATGAATGTGGCGGCACTCTGTAAAATAAATAGTAGCATTTAGACCTGAGAGAGACCTTAGAAATCACAGGATCCAATCCTATCATTTCGCTGATAAAGAAATTGAGTCCCAGAGGAAGGTCACACATATAGTAAGCAACCAAGTAGGGATGTGAATTGTGGTCCTCAGATTGTAAAGGGATGTGATGTGATGCATGTGATGTAGGAGCAATGTGGTACAGTGGAAACAGTGCTGGGTTTGGAGTCTAAGTAACTCCCAGTCCTGCTGCTCATTAGCTGAGTGATCTTGGGAAAGTCACCTTAACCTCTCTAGGTTTCAGTTTTCTCATTTGTAAAACGAGGGACTACATAACTTCTGAAGGCAACTAGGTGGTGCCTGGAGTCAGGAAGATTCATCTTCCCAAGTTCAAATCTGGCCTCTGATACTTACTAGCTATGTGACCCTGGGCAAGTCACTTAATCTTGTTTGCCTCAGTTTCCTCATCTATAAAATGAACCAGAGAAGGAAATGACAAACCACTGCAGCATTTTTGCCAAGAAAACCCCAAACGGGGTCACGAAGGATCACATGCACCTGACCAACCACATAACTTCTGAGGTCCCTTCCAGCTCTAAATCTAGTATCCTATGAAGTCCCTGTCTAATAAAGGTCCTCAGGAGAAATCTGAAGGTCAGTACAGAAATCTGCTGCTCAATGTTTGTTCATTTTCTACTCACAAATTAATTTCTTTGCTCCCCCCAGTAAAGAGGGAGAGAGCTTCTGGGGAGAACGTGAGGCCTCTTGGAATCTTTCACATCTAGGGATGTGAGCAGGGGTTTATATTTAGCAGTATGACTCATCCTTGAGCTCATGAGTCACTGCCTCCCAGTGTCTTCTGAACAGGCTGGGTGTTGAGCATCTCAGAGAGGTTAGATTAGCAAGGAGATTACAAGACAACAAGAGAAAGCTTGGACATAGACAAAGAGAGAAAGGCAGGCGGGGGGGGAGGGGATGTATTGGAATGAGCCCTGAACTTGAAATTGAAAGACCTGGCTTTAAAATGTAATAGCCCCTAATTTTGGGGGCAACTAGGTGGCGCAGTGGATAGAACCGGGGGCTGGAGTCAGGAAGACTCATTTTCCTGGGTTCAAATCTGCACTCAGACACTTACTAGCTATGTGACCCTGGGCAAGTCATTTAACCCTGTTTGCCTCAGTTTTCTCATCCTTAAAATGAGCTGCAGAAGGAAATGGCAAATCACTCTAGTATCTTTGCCAAGAAAACTCTATGTGGGGTCACAAAGAGTCAGACACTACTGAAAATAACTGAACAACAAACCCCTAATTTCTCTGACTCTTCATTGCCTCATTTATAAAATAGAAATAATAATGCTTTTGCAACCTATTTGATGGGGTAGTTGTGCGAAAAGCCTTTTGTAACCTTTGAGATCAATAAATGATGTGGATTATTGAGAGAGGAAAGCTGACTTAAAACTCACATTCTGCACAGTGACCCAGGCACAGAATGTGAGCTGTAAGTCCAAGACATGCCTGAAGCATTCGTTACATCTGTATCATCCCTGACGAGTCATAACAGGAACCTCCAGCCCAAATGTTTCCCAAGACATAGCCCTCCAGGAGTACAGGCTCCCAGGGCATTTGATGACATCATCCTCAGCAGTGCTCTTGGCCCATGGGCTCACTGGGAGTCATTTGGTCAGAGCAATTTTGCCCATGTCACCTACCACAATGGCACCTTACTGGCACAGGCTGAAGAATGAAGGAGAGTCTAGGGAAGGTACAGATAGAAAGCAAAAGAGGTAACAGAGGGAAAATTAGGAGAATGCCACGAGACCCAAGCTGGGACAGGAGGACTGGCTTGGGGAACAGAGAAAATTGGGCATGCTGAAGAGATGCCATCTGATGGGGTAGCAAAGCTTTATGGTATGGGTCCTAGAACCATAGGAAAGGAAGGGAATAGGCATTTATTAAGCTTTATTTTTGTATTTCTTTTTTTAATATTTATTAATAAGCAGGAGCTATGCTAAGTGCTTTACAGATTATCTCATCTGATCCTCACAGCCCTGGGAGGGAGGTGCCGTTATTATCTTCTTTTTACAGTTGAGGAAACTAAGAGAGGTAGAGGTTAAGTGACTTGCCCAGGGTCACACAGCTACTAAGTGCCTGAAGCTAAATTTGAACTCAGTTCATCCTGACTCCAGGCAACTAGTACATGAGCCTAGAATGAGGCCTCCTTCAGGGTCTTACAACCCATAGTGGAGCATCCTGCTTCTCTCAGCATTCCCAGTTTCTCCATCTAAAAAATTGGCAATAGAGCATAAATCTGATAGGGTACTAATTAATAAATTAATTAATTCACTACTTATTAAGTGTCCACTGAATGCAAATTGCTGTGCTAGGCATCTGGGTGAAGTATAAAGTTTAAATAAGACAAAATCCCTGCCGTCATGGAACTTATTCTCTAGTCAAGGCCTAAGACAAATGCAATTATGATATGCAATAATACACAATAAGGTACAAAATAAAGGAGAGAGAATGAGAAGGAAATGATTATCAAAAGTGGAGATCAGGGAAGTTTTTTTTTTGTTTTGTTTTTGCTTTTTGGTGAGGCAATCAGGGTTAAGTGACCTGCCCAGGGTCACACAACTAAGTAAGTGTCAAGTGTCTGAAGCCAAATTTGAACTCAGGTCCTCCTGACTCCAAGGCTGGAGCTCTGTCCACTGCACCACCTAACTGCCCCTTATTATGGGAAGTTTCAAGAAAGAAGTAGAGTTTGGGTTGGACTTTTAAAAGATAAATAGGAATTCAGCCAGGCAAAGGAAGAACCAAAAAATTGAAAATTCCAGAAGTTTGTAAAATAGGGGTACTGCCCCTCTTCATACCACCCCCTCTCTAAATGAAATGTCTTAGAAATACTGGGTGGGGACAAAGACAGAACTGATAACTAGCCAGAGAAAGTAAAGACACAACAGAAAAGTATTTTCTTCTATGACTAGGCAATCTCTGGCTACCAAACAACATGAAAGATCCTTCCAAGAAATTTTTCCTAATCTGTGTGCCTCCTCCCCCATTTATTACTGACCTTGCCCTAGTATAACACATTGTTTTGTATCTCTTTAATGCACTTATCACTGTAGCCTTGTGTATTTTAACTAATAATAATACATTATTGTCTTCTTCTATTGAATTATAATTTCCATACTATAGGAAGTCTTATCTAAACTTTATAGCACTCTTATCCGTAACATAGCATTCTCTCCACAGTGGATATTTAATAAATGTTTTTTGTATTACATTACTGTCATAATGACTGTCATTTATATTATATGGTGCTGAGGATAATAATGGCACCTCCCTCCCAGGGTTGTGAGGATCAGATGAGATAATCTGCAAAGCACTTAGCACAGTGCCTGCTCATTAATAAATATAAAAAAGAAATATAAAAAGAAAGTATATGTTTGCTTTCTCCATTAAAATTAAGAATAGCTATAAATAGAGATTACTACTATTTCCTAGGGAAGCTTTTAATTGGGGGCATTTCAGCACTCTCAGAGGAGAAATTTCCTCCCTAAAGGGGTAATATGCCCTTAGAGAGTTTCCAAGAAGGTCACACATCTAGTCTGTGTCAGGGACAGGACCTGATTCCAGCTCTTCCTGACTCCAAGGCTGACCCGGTAAGCTAGATTCTACTCAGATTACTAGAGAAAAATGTCACTTCAAAAGCACTTCTCTGATAGGATGTCTCCTCTGAACATAATAGCTATCATTTACACAGCAAATGTTTGAAAAAAGAGTTTTACATATATTATCTCATATTTTTTGATCCTCAAACTAACCCTGCAAGAAAGGTGCTATTATTATCCCCATCTTACATATATTATTATTCAACATTTTACCTGATCATACCATGTAATATCATCATATTATTATCCCATTTTACCACTAAGGAAATTGAGACAGAGAGGTTAAGTTATCCAGGGTCATACATCTAGTATACTATCTGCAACAGGATTCAAAGTCAGATCTTCCTGATTTCAAGTTGAGTGTTGTATCCATTATGCTACCCACCCGATTTTGCATATGTAAAAATCATGCAAAGCTGGTTGAAAGATGTAACCACTTCATTCAGTGACCTGATTGTTACCTTCAAGCTAAGCATAAAAGAGGAAGGTAGATGCTTGCCAAAGGTATTTACCAGAATCATGACGGATGAACCACACAGAGTCCAAACCAAAGAAGGATTGCCTTTAGGGAGGGTGGTGTTCCAGGTGCTCTAGTTTGCAGATGAGGTTATGCTGGTTACATTCAGCTCTGGAACACTGCAGAGTCTACCAAGATTCCTAATTCTCTCAAAAGAATTTGGCTTAATTATCCACACAAGAAAAATCAAGGGAATGAAGAATGTTCATGGCCCAGATTACATGGAGGACAGTTGATCTGTGTTTTTACATGAGGTTGGATTACCTCTGGGAAACTGATCGATAAATTCATGGACAAGAAGTGAACAGAGAGTTGTGATTTCAAGTTTGCAAAGTGCCTTACATACATGACCTCATTTGATCTGTACAAAAATTTTGTGAAGTATTGTTATCACCCATTTTACTTTGAGAAAGCTGAAGCTCAGAAAGGTTAAATGATTTGGCCATGGTCACACAGCTAACAAGAATCAAGACCAGGGCTCAAAGCCAAGTCTTGTTGACCCTAGATCTAACATTGTACCACTGCACCAAGCTGCCTCCTTTCTGGCTCTTCCACTTACTTCCTGGGTGACCTTGGGCATGCTATTATGTATTCTGGGTCTCATTCCATCTATAAAATGAGGCAGTTGGATTCCATGACCTTTACGGTCCCTTCCAACTCTGAGTCTACATGGTCTTATAAGGAGGGATGCCAATTTCTTCCATCCATTGCCTGTCTGTCCTTTTTCCCTCTCCACCCTTTTTTGATTCTAATAAAGATAGCCTTCTTTTGTCTCTTACCAAGGCTTTTTGGACCCTCATAATTCATCCACTTCCTCCTCCTTCTCTACAAATTCTTGTCCTTGCCTTTCTTCTAAATTCTGCTTAAAACCTATGTCCCTTGAGATGCCTTCCCAACTCAATTTCACCCATTGGGGTGCTCTTTTGGCACCTCCTCCCAACAGCAGTTTGCACAATACTGATTTGCATTGGTTCCTATATTTTTCAGTAAATGTTTTAGCATCTCTATTTCTCCAGACTGCAAACCCCATAAGGTCATCCTATATCTCCCTACAAAACCTGGGTGGGAGCTTTAAAATTTGTAGATATATAGCAGGTCGTCACTGACAGAGCATCACTGGGAGAGGTCGGACCATCTCCGGAGATCAGTCAACCCAATGCATCCTAGGCATCCTCCTTAAGGTCAGATATAGTTCCCAACCTTCTGTTTTAGTTTGGTCTTCCTTTTATTTTCTGTCTCCCAGTTTCTACTGGCCTATCAGCCACTAGCTCTTAACTATGCATTCATTCAGTGATGAGGGAGATAGAAAAAAAAAGTGAAATAACACAGTCTGCCCTGAATGAAGGACAAGCTATCTTTTATTGTTTTCTCATTCATTCCCATATGTTTGTGTTATCTTCCCAGCCAGATCAAAATGCTCTTAGGGCTATGGAATGCAATAAAAAGACACTGGATTTGAAGTCAGAAGCCTAGATTTTATTCCCCAATTTACCACTCCTTAGCTGTGTAACCCCAGCAAGCCATTTAACTCATAGGACCTTGGATTCTTTGTCTGTAAAACAAGGATAATAAGACTTGCATTTCCTATCTTACAGGTTATTATGTAAAAATGCCTTGTAAATAATAAAGTGCTCAGGGATATAACAGAAGGAACACTTTACTAGGGTCAGGAGACCTGAGTTGTAATCTCAGCTCTACCTGATTTTTCCTATGTGAACATTGGTAAGCCATCTGACCATTCTGGGCCTAATTTCTTCATCAGTGAAATGACAGTGGACTGGGTGATCTCTAAACACTTCTCCTATGAAGCATACAAATAAGAGATAGTATTACAATTCTGCAACTCCAATAGCATCAACAGAGCTGGGAGTCTGGGATCTGAAAAAGATCTGGGAGTGTCAGTGGACCAAAAGCTCAATATGAATCAGCAATGTAATATGGCAGCCAGAAAGCTAATGTGACCTTAAACTGTAATAAGAGAGGCATAGTGTTGAGAACAAGGTACTATATTCAGTTTTAGGCTCCACATTTTAGGAATGTCATTGATAAACAGGAGAGGGGCAAGAGGAGGGCAATCAGGATGGTAAAGGGCCTTGAGATTATGAGGAACATGGGATGGTTAGCCTAGAGAAGATAAAACTGGGTGGCAGGCAGGAGAGGAATTTGTTGGTAGGTGGAACACTTAATAACCGTCTTCAAGTTTCAGAGGGTGAAACAGGGAGCAGTGAATAGAAATTTAAAAGAATAGGCTTGAAGGAAGGAAAAACTAAAAGCACAATTGTTGCTGTTCAGTCATGTCTGATTTTTCATGACTCCATTTGGGGTTTTCTTGGCAAAGATACTGGAGTGGTTTGTCATTTCCCTCTCTGAGGGAATGAGATGAGAAAATTGAAGTAAACAGGGTTAAGTGGCCTGCCTAGGGTCAAGAATGAGAAAACTGAGGCAAACAGGGTTAAGTGACTTGTCTAGGGTCACACAGTTAGCAAGCACCTGAGGACTGCTTTGAACTCATGAAGATGAGTCTTCCTGACTCCAGGCCCGGCACTCTATCTGCTGTGCCACTGAGCTGCCCAAAAGAATAATTAGAGCTATCCAAAAGTGAAATGAATTGTCAGAGAAGGTAATGGGACTCTCCACCAGGATAACTAATTGTCAAGAATGCTATAAATCAAATGAAATAATGTTTTATTAAGCATTAATAATGTCTTCATTAATGTTTCATTTCATTCATGAAATAATATTTCACTAAGCGCAATGCCTTATACATCGTAGGGGCTTAATCAATGCTTTTTTCCTTCCCTTTTCTTGTAGAGTGGACACTTTTTCTGGTATAGATTGGATTAGAAGCTACTGAGATCATGTGATTCACTTACGGATTTTTTTTTAAGACTTGTCTTCCACTCTTGCCCACACTGAGAGTACAAAGGCCTCTCCCGGGCCCATTCCCAATGTTGATCGTCACGTAAGCTTTGACCCGCTCTCCTCCACCTTGGGTAAATTTGCTCTTTGGGCGGGCAAGGGTTCACCATATTAGTGCCACACCTGGGACCTCAAGCCCTACTGCATCTCAGAATTCCCAAACTCAAGGGATCTGCTATAGGCTTTGAATGATTCTTAACAAGATGAAATCTATTCTCCTGAAGAAGATATAATAATAATTTTCCTCATGAATGAAAGCGGTTGGACTAGATGGTCTCAGAGGTCCCTTTCAGCTTTATGATTCATTGATGACTATCTAATTTCAGTCTCAGAACAAATCTGTGAGGTGGGTGCTACAAGCATGGTTTATTGTTTAGTCATTTTTCTGTTGTGTCCAACTCTTCATGACCCCATTTGGGGTTTTCTTGGCAGAGATACTGGAGTGGTTTGCCATTCCTTCTCTAGCTCATTTTACAGAGGAGGAAACTGAGGCAAACAGGGTTGAGTGACTTGCTCAGGATGACACAGCTACTACGTGTCTGAGGCTGGATTTGAACTCATGAAGATGAGTCTTCCTGATTCCTGGCCTGGCACTCTACCCATTTCACCACCTAGATGGTACAAGTATTATCTTATGTCAAAAAGTGTGCAGTACTGAGAGCAAACTATATATTAAAGGCCAAGGAATGAGAAGGGGAAGTTCTTGTAGGATTCTGAAGAGGGAGAAGGAATACAGAAATACCAGCCAGAGAGAATCAGAATGGAATTGTGGGTCGAGGACTTTCCTGGAAGATGAGCTGCCAGACCAGTTGGTATACAACTGACTTCTTTGGCATTTTATCACAGAAGCTGATTGCTTCTTACTAATGTGTGCTGCTAGTAATGTTTTGGTTTGTTTATTTGGTGGTTAAGGGGAAATTTCTAGTTTGATTTTGCTGACCTTGACTAGGAGACAGGAGATCTGGGCTCTAATTAGACACAGTTGAAGGCACAGTGGATGGAAGACGGCCTGGAGTCAGGAAGATCTGAGTTCAAATTGGGCCTCAAATACTTCCTAGCTGCATGAGCTTTGACAAGTCAATTAACCTCTGTTTGCCTCAGTTTCCTCAACTGTAAAATGAGGATAATAAGAGCACCTACCCAACCCAGGGTTGTTATGAAAATCAAATAAGGTATTTGTAAAAGCACTTAGCACAAAGCCTGGCATGTAGTAGGTGCCATATAAATTATTTTTTCTGTTAACCTGAGTTTTGCCATCCTCATCAAAACAATATTTTGAAAGGAGGGGTGGGGAGCAAGAAGTATAAATTCCTAGAGTGCATAGCAAACTACCTTGGGGCAGGAGGCCTAAACCCAAAGGACTAGATACTGGCATTTCTGCAGAAAAACTTGAGGCGCAAAATCAAGCTGACTGTCATTGAGGAGAAAGAGCAGCTCTCTCAAGCCAAGGCTTTAATGAGCTGGCTAGGGACCGGGATGAGTATTTGAGCATAATGAGACCTGCTTGTGTTCAAGAGGGAGAAAATTGCTATAAAAGATTTCCCTGACATCTGAAGAACAATGTTAATGTGACTGGGCAAATTGTTTAACCTCTCTGGGCCTCATCTGTTTAAGAGAGAGAGAGAGACAGACACAGAGAGAGAGACAGAGACAGAGACAGAGACAGAGAGAGACAGAGAGATAAAGAGAGAAAGACAGAGACGGAGAGGAGAGAAAGGGGAGGATGGGGGGAAGGGTACAGTTTCATAAGATGATCTTTAAGGTCCCTTTCAGGTCTAAACTGATGTACAGAAGTACTATTATTTGTTACTATGATTGTAATTTTTAACACTTAATAACCTTCGTATCAGGAAGTCCCGACATAAATCTAATTTCGACACCTCCTGCTGCACTTGGTGTCCTAAACGAATAGGGAAAGAAAAGTTTTCTTTTTCCTTCTTGTTTCTCGGTCCTTTCAACTTTGGTCAACACCTTGGAACTTATGCCATGATGGACAACACCACAGAACCTAGCCATAGCTTTGGCAGGGCCCCACCCTCAATATAGGATGTTAGGATTTAGAACTGGGAGAAACCTATTTAATGCCACATTCTCATTGGACCAATGAGAAAAGTGAGAACCACAGAAGTTATGTGACTCACTCAAGATCACAACCAGAGAATGTCTAAGCTCAAAGAGACACGGCCACAGTGCTCATAAGTGCTCAGTGATCATGATGGTGCTATCTGTTATTTCTACAAGTATTTCAAAAAGCCCAAGAGGACTTCTGGACACTTTCATGCATTAATTGACTTACTTGGGAGGAATTAATTATGGCAAATATAGGTTTATTTAGAGGGATGGGCCCTACACAAGGGAAAGTTGGGAATTCCCAAATTCGCTCTTTTCTTCCCTGCTTTTCCCCTCAGGTATCTAACCAGCTGCCACAGAGGCCATAGAAGGATATAGGAACAAGAGTAGAAGATCGAGACGGAGCAGAGCTCTTAACCTGAATGAGCAAGTGGGTGTGGGCAAGTGATTTCTCCTCTCTGAGCTCAGTTTCTCCATTTGCTAAATGGAAAGATGAGCCCCCTGTTGTTTAATCTAACTGATAGAAAGCATTCAAAACAAATTTCCTGAAAGATGGCCTGTGGGCTCTTTAAACAAGGAGGAGGGAGATTTACAGCAGATAAGATGCTTTTCATGATCTCTGCGAAAGAGAGCTTAGTTACTACATTAGACAATTGAGAAAGATATGACTGATTCCAATCATGTTTCTATATGCCAAGATTTACAAAAGCACTTACCTTCCATTCCTCGCCCACTCCCAGGATAGCAGTGTAAAGTTTTATTATCCCTATTTAAATGAGGACAGTGGGAATCTGATAAGAAAGAAGACTTTTATTCTTATGATCAACGTATGGGTTGTCCAGGTTCTTGGCCTAAATAGGATATCTACTCTTTGTCTCACCCAACTCCTCCTCATTCACCTCTCTAATGGAGGGTACGTAAAGAGAGGAGGGCAAACACCCTGGTGAGAATCACAAACCATAGAGAGAATTAGGGCTGAAAGTAGTGGTTGGGAAAGGGTAGTGGATACTAGGGTTTGGATTGCTTTTTCATTATTTTAAAGAATAATCATAAAACGTTTTAACTACCAAAAATATCAATCAAGTAAACATATATAACAGGAGACAAACCCTTACCCAAACTTTCCATCCTTTGACAAGGCAGAACTGAAGAAATTAATAAACAACAAATAAGCAAATACAGTGTTTTATTTTGTGTTCCTTTCCAGGACTATTTGAAATTACTTCAACTCCACCCCTGTTTTCCTTCCTTTCTTCATTCTTATTTTTATATGGTTGTAGTCAGTTTGGTGTGTTGATTTCATTTGCATCACCTCATGTAGACCTTTCTATATTTCCTTGTATGTTTAATATTTATTGCTTTTTCCATACACTATAATATTTTATTACACTATTATGCCCTAATTTATTCAGCTATTCTCCAATTACTGGATATTGTGTTGTTTCCTGGCATTTTTTGCAATTACAAAAAGGCCTACAAATATTTTTGTGTATATAAATTATTTCTCCATCTTTCTGATGTTTCTAGGATAGATTCCTAGTAAGGGAATCACTAGGTCAAATGGCATATTCATTTCATAACTCAGATTTCATATTACCATATTGCTCTCCAAAATATTTGCCTATTAGTAGTCCCATCAAGAATATATAGTTCCTGTTTCACTACAGCAGGGGTATCCTTTCCCTGTTTCCACCCCAATCTCAACATTCCATCTCTATCTTTGAGAACAGAAATCAGTCAACTGTATAATTCCTAGTAAAGTTATTTCAATAAATTAAACAATGCCTTCTGTCATCATCTCTGTGATTTACGAGTTCATAACACACCCCTCCCTGGCTATCACTCCCTTATACATGTTCTTTTCCCCTATTAAAATATAAACTTATTAAATGCAGGGACTTTCTTATTTGCATCCCCAACACTTAGCACAGTCCTTGCTATATAGTAAGCAGAAATAGATTTTTTTTATTCATTCATTCTTCCTTGACTCCTCTCTCATGCTTGCACCACATATCCAATATTTGCTCTCAAATCTTGTAACTTCTTTCTCTACAGCATTCTTATATATTACCTTTTTTTTTCCATTCAACCTTTCAAGTAGATTACTGAAATAGCCTTCTAATTCAATTCCTTACCTCAAGTCTCTCCCTAGTCTAATCCATCTTCCACAAAACTACCAAATAATTTTCTTAAAATGTGTGAACATGTCACCTCACTTCTCTCTTTTAATTTTTTTTGGTTTTTGTTCATTTGTTTTTCTTTCTTTTTTTCTCAGTAAACTCCAGGGGCTTCCTATTACCTCTAGGATCAGTCTCTCAATCAATAAACATTTATTAAGTTTCAACTATGTACCAGACACTATGCTAAGTCCTGGAAATACAAAAAGAGGCAAAAGACAGTCCCCCCCTCAAGGAGCTCACAATCTTTTGGATCAAATATTAACTCCTCTGTTTGGCATTTAGAGTTCTTCAAAACCTGATCTCTTCCTATTTTTCCAGTCTTTTAACATATAACTCCCTTCCACAAGCTCTGCAGTCTCACCATTCTAGCCTACTGTCCATCTCTCATATATGACTATCTTCCATTGCTTTGCCTTTGCACTGGCCATCTCTCTCCTCTCCATGCCTGAATTGCTCTGCTTCTTCAATTTTCTTAGGTTCCCTGGTTTCCTTTAAGATTCACCTCAAGTAGAACCTACTCCATGAAGCCTTTTCAAGTCCCCCTAGCTCACAGGACCTTTCCCTCTAAAAAAAAGGACTCTACCTGGGGTCTACAGACCACCCCCAAGAGGTCCATGAATAAATGTCAAGGAGTGGGTGAATTTGGATGGAAAAGTTTACATTATTATTTTCATTAACCTCTAAGTCAACTTTCCATCTACTCAGTGTTTATTCTATATGTATAAATTTATGTATATGTCATCTACCCCATTAGAAGATAAGCTCCTTAAGAGCAAGGACTATTTTTGCCTTTTGTGTACAGCACTTAGCACAATGCCTGCCATATTGTGAGGGTTTAAAAGGGCTTATTGATTAATTGTTGTTTGTATTGGTGAAAGATATGTATCCAAAACAATTTTTTTATAGTCATTCTACTTTTCCAGCATTTTTTTTTCATTTCCCAGGGGTTTTATGTGTAATGTAGGGGCAGTAAAAAGAGCCCCCACTTATCTGTTTTAGCTAAAGCATACCTCATGAAACATGCATTTAGCTGATTGAAGTTTCCCTGGCTAGTGGTGGTGGTGACACATGTGGTTGCTTACCCAATCTCCTTATTGGTTTCTTGGTTACCATGATGGGGGGGGGGCAGGGTGCCAGCACAAGGAAGGGGCTTCGAAGGTTCTGTGCCAAAGAGTATTGGCCATTGGCTAGGAAAAACTTTCCACTCAGTAAAGTTAATAATAAAGAGGGAAGAGAGGAAGGGAATAAGCATTTATATAGCACCTATTATGTGTCAGGCAACTAGGTGGTACAAAAGATAGAACACTGGGCCTGGGTTCAGAAGGACCAGAGCTCAAATCTGACCTTAAACACCTACTACCTGTGTGACCTTGGTCAAGTCACTTAACCCCTGCCTGAATAAAACTAGAGAATGAAATGGCAAACCACCAGTATCTTTGCCAAGAAAAATCCAAGGACATTTGTCCATGGGACCATGAAAAGTAAGACATGACTTAAACAACTAAAAAAAGACAACCCGTGACAGATACTGTGCCAAACACTTTAGGAACATTATCTCATTTGATCATTAATAGGAGATACAGCTTCTATCACTCTCTCTTTTCCTGTGTGCTGAGGGAGTCAGAACTCTTTAAGCTTTTACCTTGGTCTTCTCATAAGGGGAGGCAGATTCTTCTCCTCCCTCCCCAGCAGCAATGGTAACCGTCCACTCATGGCGGCCAGCCCATGTGGTCATTGAAGTGAACCTGAGACCTCAAGGCTTTATGTTTCTTTCCCTGAGCCCAGGTGATCAAACAATGATCCTTAAATGGACATTTCCAGCCTTGGTCTGGAGTCATTGAGAGGTCCAGGTGACTGGCACCAGAAAGTGCTCCCTAAGGCTATGGCAGCACTTCTTGGAGGAGGAGATAAAGACCACCAGGGGCTTAGCCATGCCTAGTCCTGGCTTGCCAGATGACATAGGGGCAGTTGTTCAAATGGTACAGAGCTCATGTGAAAAAGTGAAATGACAATTCAGCAGTCCCACAAAATGTTTCTTGTTTTTAATATTTTAAGTCTTAACCTCCCATAAAAAAATAATAGGAACTGTGGGCAACTGAATTGTTTTAAAAGTCTTTGTCAGTGAGAAATTATATTTTAAGCATTTCTTAAATGTGAAGGAAATATCTTTATCTGATTTACCTTGTGCATTGTCTGCCTTTTTAGAGGGGTCTCTGTTAATCTCTTGGGGAGGAGGCCCTAGAAATGGACAGAACCTGAAATCTGTTAAAGGGACTTTTCCCTTGAATTTCCAACTTAGGGGTCAACAAGAGCCAAAAAATGCAAAGAATCCTCTGATCCAGGGCATAGGTGCCCCTTTCCACCAAGGAACCCTGGCTCAGATGGATCAGGTTCTGTCTTGACAGAAAGGAATCAGGCTCTTTTCAAGTCCTCCAGATCTTTATAATCCCATGCCTCCTCCATAACAATAGTTAACCACTTTAAATTCTCCAAGATTGGCATTTCTTTATTAATTCCTCTTGCTTTTTTAACCCCTTTATTTTTCATTCAATATCTCCATCTGATATCATCACACTGGGGGAGGTTCTGACTGAAGAGCTTGTTCAGTCTTAATCCCACAGATGGTGGCTCCTCTTCCAAGAACACACCCCAGATGTTGAAACTGTGGCTCCTCTCTACCAGACAAGAAAACTATGGTAACAACCTGCTGTCAGTAGGGTAAAATGAACCTGTTTCCTGACAGTTTAATTCTTTCAGCTTGGAGGAACTCCACCATTTCTGCTTTTATTTTCATCTCATCTGGGCTTAGAAGTGAAGCTACTTCTTAGCATTTCCCTGAACTGATCTTTAATATGTTATAATGAAGACCTGATGATATCATTAACAAAATGCAGCCCCTGCCTATACCTGATATGATTTCTTTATAATTGTGTTGTGATAAAATATTGATGTATGATTTTTTTTTTAAATCATGGTTTTGGGACATTGCATGTGCCCTTGTATATTGTCCACTTTAGTGGTCAATGCCATCTGAACTGAAACATTTCCATCAGGCCAGATGTTAGTATTTCTGATTTGGTCCGATACATCTTATTGTCTGGCTGTACCAGTACTCAAATGAATGCAGCTTATTCCACTGTCTTGCATGTCAAGCTAATCATCATGCTCTAAGTAGGGCAAGCCTGCAACCCTATGCCATCCCATCTATTTCACTGGAACAATGAAATCACATTGACTGGTATGCTAACCCAATCAGTGATATCACCAGAGTCCCATTAGTTAATGTGAAGAGGGAAGGCCTACTCTGCGCTAGACCCTGTGCTGAGTGCTTTTTGAAAAATTAGCATAATTGCTATTTATTATTAAAATATTATTTATTATATTATATTTTAAAATAGCTTAATTATCACTTATTATTTTAATAGTTAAAATTCTATTTAAAATATTATTTTTAGTCCCAGACAGTAAGAAGAGATAGTTACAATAATTACATTGAAATTCTACAAGATGCCTAATTGCTAACGATAGCAAAGATCCAACTATGCTCATTACATTTATTAAATGTGCTAAGGTGGGAAAGTAAAATCATAAATTTTATAAAGACTTTCACAAGAGTTTTCAATCAAATCTTCAGGTAACCAGAAGACTCAATTAACAAAAACATTCTGCTCAGATTAGTTAATTTAGTTTTGTTGGTATGCTTGGATTCTCCTAAATACGCTTCAGAAAACCTTCTTGCTCAGTTGGAACATCAAGGAAGCAATACGAATCTCCTTCATATCTTATCTGAATGCCTCATAACATGTGGGTGTAACTGGAGTGTGTCCCTGGCAGGGAAATGTTCATACATTTGCAAGGCCACTCTCTACCACTCTCCATCACTCTTAAGAAAGGAACAGAATATTTTTGAGCTGGGCTTATCCACAGATAAATCAATAAAGAACTGGAAAAACTAAACAAAACAAAACAAACAAAAAATCATGCTTTCTGCCTTGGGGATGAGCTATCTTGATTGGCATTCATTTAAATGGATCATATTTCAAAGAGTTGAGCCAATGAGTTCATAATCATTATCATCATCATCATCATCATTTGTATTTTACAAAACACTTTCCTCATAATATCCCTATGATATGTAGGTTAAGCAAGTATTATTTATGTCTGTTTTGTAGATGAGGAAATGTAGTTTCAAAAAGTTTAATTAACACAACTCGTATTTTGCATCTGAGACAGCAATCTAAGGCTTTTGCTTCATGCTTACCTGGAATTATTCTCACTCTGTTTTGACTATTTACCTAGCCTTACGGACAGATGCGTCTAGTCTGAGCCCCTGATTAGTGTCAAGTTCAAAATCATGAAATTAAAAGGCTTAAAATGATGTCATCAATAAGCAGTTTTTCTTATATGGATTAAGAGTACTATAGGATGTTTTTGTAGGGTGTTCTAAGGTTCTGGGCCTATGGTTCCATGATTAAGTTGGGCAGGTTTCTAAGATGTCATTGCTGATTTCTCTTCCTCACCTTCTCTCAGCTGTGTTTTGCACAGAGTTCTCCAAAACAAAACTGGTGTTCTTTTGAGCACTAACAGTGCTTTACCAAATTCTATGGTTACCAGCAAGGGAGATATGTCGGAACAGGAAGGGCCCTTCAAGCTCTCCTATCCTAACACCCTCATTCACAGATGATAAGGATTAAATAAAAGCCAAAGGAATATATGGGGCAGAGGAGAGGTAGCGCTTAACATAAATACGTGATCTGCATTGGAGACGTAGCAGAGGATTCAATAAAAAAGGCTCAGCTCAGATTTCATCTCCAACGAAAGACACTGTGTTCTCAAGTTTTCCTAGAGTACTTTTATACATCTTCTTTGTTTCTATCATGTTTTGTGTCATTTTACACTTGAGCATCCCTGGTGCCAGGCACTTAATAAATGTATGTTGAATTTGCTGTGTTGAATTAAACATAAAACAAGTAATCTTGAAAACAGCTTGATTTGCTTTTGATATACGTTCAGAAATACGAAGACAGTCATGTAAATATGCATGATCAGTACAACTGCAGAGCCCTTGGAAACAGACGGGTTCAAGTTCTCTCTGTGACTGGCTAATTTGGACTTCCCTGGGACTGAGTTTCCTCATCTGTAAAAGGAGGAGATTGGAAAAAATCTCCAAGATCCTTTCCCGATCCAATATTTTGTGACTCAAAGACAGCAGCACAACGTAGATTGTAAAGACCCATATACCCCAAAGACACCGAATACTCCTCTAACACAGGGCTACCCCATAGACATTTAATAAAATCTTGAGTGATAATAGTGACACTAATGTCAGGAATGAAGGCAATGCTCATTTGAGCATGGTAAGATTGGTATCCAAAAGGAAATGCAGCCCTTAAAAATAATCACTTTTTCAGAAAAGGCTGACTGGCCATTTGGATGATCCGAGAGAGTTTTGATAGTCTGAAACAGGGTGAAAAACTGGGAGGTCAGGGATTGAGGGACCTCAGCCTCCTCTTCTTGGAGACGAAGAAAATGAGCTCTAAACAACCTCACTTGAAGGTAACAACTGGAGTTTGGTCCAATCTTAGCCATCTATCCCTCAGACCAGACTAGACCTTCTGAACACAACTAAGATTTCTAGGATAATTTTTTCCCCCTGAGCAATATTGTTAACACAATTCACTGTGTACAAATACGTGTCAATGAAAAACAATACTTAATTATTCATTGAAATAGCTTTTCCTCCTTCACAGAAATACTCTGTTGGACTTTATATGGTTCGGGAATCAATCAAACCAGAATTCTTTAAAAACAGCATACAATTCAGATGTTTGAATATGCAGTAGAACTGATGTCATGGAAAGAGCAGTGGACTAAGAGTATCTCTGAGTCCCACCTCAGATATAACCTAGCTATGTCACTCTAAGACATGTCTCTGAATCCCAGTTTCTTCATCTGTAAAACATGAGTAATAGTACTTACACAGTGTACATAACAGGGTTATTTTAAGCAAAATCCTTGTTTGTCTGAGAGATTGAAGTCCATTGCCCAACAAAATCTAAGTAGTTTCTGAAACAGTGGTTTTCCTGCCATTTTAGGGAGCCAATCTGATTTTCTCTTCCTACTGGTGCTAAAGATTGATAATATTAGTCCATTGTGTAAACAAGGATCACTGTAGACCTGAGAGCCTCAGGAAGTTCCTTGGCTCATGGGCTGAATTAGATTCTGATCCATTCCTCTCTTAGTTTCATGCAGACAGGATCAGCTCTTCCTTACCCTTACAAGTTGACCATTTCCTCTTCCACACCCACCACTGAGGCACCTCTGAGGTCTCTTTACAAAATATGATCCTGTTTTAAACATTACAGCAGTATCCAAAACCACTTAATTCTGAAAAAAAATATTTTGTAAATTTCCACTAAGTTCTTCTCCCAGGAGCTACAAACCCTTTTCACTTATGATATGTTGTTGTGCTACTTTGCCAAGGCTCTTTCTAAAGAAATCTCCTCTAACCCTTGCCACAAGACCGATCTTTATTTTAGTCATCCAAGATGGGTAGGCATTAAATTTAACCTTAAGTCTTTGGGAAAGGCTATTCTATTTCCTTAACGATATGTTTGATAATCCCTAAAAACCAACAACTAGAAAGTACTTTTTCATGCCTAGCTTGCATCCTGGGATTTGGTGGTAATTAAACATTTAACAACTGTTTCTAAGAGAAAATATATGCAGGATATACTTTCAAGTTTAATTTATGTTATTAACATTTTTCCATCAGTTTAAATCTAGATAAACAATATATTGAGCCCTGACTTGTAGTATTTGCACATTTCCTAGATGTAAATGTTCAGAATGAAAATTTAAAAATCAGTAAGAGCCAGCTCCAACATACTACTACCTGCATCTCTCCTGATGCCATGAAGCACATTTCTTCTTTCTCTGTCATCAGAAAAGAGTCATTTAAATAGACTTTCCTTGGCTCAAAGATACCCATTGAATTACTAGAATATAACTCAATGTATAAATCTTGTATGGATATTTATTGGCATGTTGCCACCCCATTAGAATGTGAGCTCCATGGAGGAAGGACTCTTTGGCCCTTCTTTGTTGAGCCTGGTAGAAAGACAGTGACCAAGGAACTGTGTTGAATTCCTGGCTCTGATACCGACACCTATGAACTGGGACCTTGAGTAAGGCACTGAATGTGTCTGTGCCTCGGGTTCCATATTTATAAAATGGGAATCCAAGAATCACAGACTCTCAAAGATCATCTAGTTCAATCTAAATTTGAGTAAGAATACACTCTACAATGTATACAACTTGTGCTTAAAGGCCTCCAGTGAGAAGTATCCCACTAATCCCTTCTTAGAAAGCCTATTGCACTTTGGTATACATCTAATTAAAATAAAGATTCTCTTTTTCTCAAACCTAAATCTTCTCTTCAACCTACATCCTTTGTATTTTCCTGGTGTACCAGTCTACTGACCTTGTCAAAAAAAAAGGAAACAAGATTGATCTGGCATGACCTGTTGTGCTAGCTCTTTTCTGATCACTACTTCCTTTTCTAGATGTTTATTAACAGTCCTTTTAATTATACATTCCTATCATATTGACTGCCTCACAAAATTGTTTCAAATATTACACGAGAAAATATATATGAGAGCTTGTAAAAACTTAAGATGCTTTATAATGTTAGCTGTTAGCATTGATATCCTTGCTTTACAGAGAAAGAAATTGGGGTA
Source organism: Vombatus ursinus (assembly GCF_900497805.2). Lineage (NCBI taxonomy): Eukaryota > Metazoa > Chordata > Mammalia > Diprotodontia > Vombatidae > Vombatus > Vombatus ursinus. The sequence continues at coordinate 51,493,223 of NW_020954608.1, read as the reverse complement.
GATAATAAGTTAGGCACATGTCCTAATGAATCAGTAAGGAATGGGACGTGGAAGCCTGGACTACCCACATTAGGTCCTGTCCTCACTGTTCTTCATTGCATGGAAATACCCTGGACTCTCTGTCTGCATCACAACAAAAATAAACAATTTGATGGAAGCACCCATATACTGTTATGCAAGCCCTGTTATCCATATTTTACAGATGTGTAAACCAAGACAATAGGAGGTTAAGTTTCTAAGCTACTAAGTCCACATTGTTGTTGTTCAGTCTCGCCCTACTCTTCATGACCCTGTTTTGTTGGCAAAGATATTATGGTTCGCCATTTCTTTCTCCAGCTCATTTTGTTGTTGTTGATTAGTTTCATTTATGTCTGATTCTCTGTGACCTTATTTGGAATTTCCTTGAAAATGATACTGAAGTGGTTTGACATTTCCTTCTTCAGCTCATTTTACAAATGAGGAACGAAGGCAAACAAGATTAAGTGACTTGTCCAAGGTCATACAGCTAGTAAATGTCTGAGGCTGAATTTGAATTCAGGTCCTCCTGATGCCGGGGCCAGTGCTTTATCCATTGCACCACCTGGTTGCCCCTCTAGCTCATTTTACAGATAAAGAAACTGAGGCAAACAGGTCCTCTTGACTCCAGGAGCTGTGCTCTATCTACTGCACCAGCTAGCTACAACAACATTTCACCAACCTCTCCTACACCTGACTCCCAACATGCAATACATTGAAAGTTGGCATTTCATGACTACTAAGGATTGGTTCTATCATAAAAGGTCATAGAGGCTGGGCAAGTTGTTGAATTTATTTGATACCTCTGGGCTATCTATCTCATGAAACACTGAATTTCATTACAGCCAAGAGACCCCATCAGGTCCTTATCAAGAGGAGAGGGTTGTGATAAGGTGCTAGCTGGTTTTCAGGAGACAATCATGGTGACAAAAAATAGTGTGACTCAAATAACCTGGGTTCAAATCCTGATCATTTTTCTACTTACTACCTGTGTGACCTTGGGCAAATCCCTTCAATTTTTACAGGCCACTTCCTCATCTCTAAAATGAGCAAGCAGATCACTAAGAATCCTCCTCATTTTAAATCCTGTGCTATAATTTCTAGACATCCTCACCCGGGAGTTTGGTGGGGAGTGTAGGGGGCAGGGTAGAAAGGGGGAATGGAGAGATGAATGGCAGTGAACTGAGTCCCTTGAGAGCCAAAGAAACTGCTTCCATAGCCTGAGCAGGCTGGGATCTGAGTCACCTCCTTGACAGCAGTGATGGCACCTTGCCAGCCACTATCTTCTGCCTCCTACCTATCCTAACTCCTCTTCCTTCTATGAGCAAGATATAACTAGGAGCAGTCTGCTCCCATCCTTTAGTCATCCCCTCTGCTACCACCCCCTTAAGTGACTTTCCTCTTGGCCGTGGCCACTGGCAGGAAGGAAAAGGATCATAGCCTAGGATCACAGCATTAAAGCTTGAAGAGTTCTCAAAGATCACCTAATCATTTTGCAGATAAGAAAACTGAGGAAAAGATAAGTTAAGTGACTTATCCCAAGTCACATAGCTAAGTGGAAAAGGTGGGATTTGAATCTAGATCCTTTGAATCCAATATCTTTTTCTTTGTATAGTGATGACTCCCTTAGGTTTTTCATCTTTGTATCCATGTGCTCTGCACAATACGTGTTTCAGATTGAGTTGAATTGAACTGAATTTCAAAAGTAATCTAGTCTCCAAAGCAAAGGTCATTGCTGTTTGGAATCCAGAATGGACTAAAATGAGGGACTTCTGACTGCGGCCAAGTTGGCCACCTAAACAGGAAACAGATTGCCTAGTATCCACATACTAACTTCCAACAAAACACTGAAGTTCACTCTACATCATATAATGATCAAGAAAATCAATGAGACAATATAGTGTCTTCTTCTACCCCAGATGTGAACAAGAGGTCAACCAGAAGCCCTAGGACAATAGGAAATGGGATCTCATTAACAAATCAAGTTCCACTGACAAGCTATGAGACATAGCTGGCCTTCACGGTTCGGTGTCTAGAGTCAGCAAGATAGGGTGGCTTCCCTAAGAAAGCCTCAGGTGGTCAGAAAGCCCCAGAATGTACACCTTTGAAGTTCCTGAGTGCAGCAGAAATGACTGTAGTATTTACCACCTAAAAGTCCCATTGCACAGACTGTGACAGCTCAGGCCAAAGGGTTCTGAGGGCCCTAACACTCTCCTGAGATGCCAGGGAGATCCCTTAGTCTGCACCTCAAAGACTCAGAGGGGCCTAACCCTAGGAGGAGGTCAGTGCAGCAACCCAAGTGATCTGGAGCAAGAGACAAAACTGTCTCTGGCACAATACTCAGATTCAAAAGTTGAAGTTGGATAGATGAGATAATCAAAGAAAACACTGACCAGTATCAAAATTATTGGAAATCTAGAGAATTCTCCTGAAGATAAGAGTAACTCTGTAACAAATGCAATTGGTGACTCAAAGAAAAGAAATAGCTTTTCCACAATGACTGCATGAATACCTAGAAAAAATGAAGCAATGGATTAAAAATTGAAATAAAAGTTCTTGAGGAGAGAAATGGGTGGAGAAATAAATAGTTTAGAAGAGGAAGTGGTAAGCTTTACCCTAGAAATGGAATCCCTGGAAATTAGAATAGACCAAAGAGAAATCAATGACTCCACAAGATAGCAATAAATATAAGAACAAAATCTAAAGACTAAAAAAGGGGGTGGGGTAAGTTATTTCATGTAAAAACAGGTGAACTGGAAAACAGGTCAAGGAAAGTTAATTTAAGAATCACTGGGCTTGCTGAAAACCCTAATTAAAAAAGAATGAAAACTGCCCAATTTGTTAGAACCAAAGGACAATAAGAAGATATAGAAAGAATTCACCAATTGCTTCCTGAAAGAAATTACAAAAGGGAAAATCCCAGGAATTTCACAGTGAAAATTCAAAACTTCCACATCAAAAGGAAAAAAAAAACAAAACACTGTAAGCATCCAGAAAAAAAGTAGTTCAGGTATCAAGGAACCATTGTTAGAATCACACAAGACCTGATATCAACTACTAAAAGCAAAGGAAATCTTGTAATACAATATTCCTAAAATCAGAAGATATAGACTTTTCACCATGAATAACTTACTCTGCAAAGCTGAGCATCCTCCACAGGGAGGAGAAATGGATCTTCAATGGAATAAAGGATTTCTAAACATTTTCTGATGAAAACAGCTGAATGAGCTGAATAGGAACTTTGAAATGCAAACAGAAGAGTCCAGAGAAACCTAAAAAGGTAAATTTATTTGAGCAATTGTAAGACACTATATGATCCTGTAATATTAACATTCTAATAGTGAGAAGAAAAACAAGTGTCTCTTCAGAACCTTAGAGTCTTTAAAGGACATTAAGGAAATTAATTAGAAAAATACAAGAACCTGGGGATAAATTGATTCTGTTCTGAGAGATTGAAGAGGGGAAAGAGAAGGGAAGATAAAAGAAGGAATACGCTAGTGTAGAAAGGAGAAAGAAGGAGTGAAACTTGCTATTTCTCATAACTGAAAAGAGTATACAAATATGGAGGAATGGGCGATGGGAGTACACACCAGATGAACTACACTCTTTTCTGAAACAGACAAAAAAGAGTTGAATAAACATGTACACAGACACACAAAGAGTTTGGTGTAGAAATACATTGAAGTCACATGGGGAAAAAAAACAGTGATGAGAGGGGCCTAAAATGGGGAGGACAATACAGAAGGGAATAGCTGCAAGAAAAACAAACTTTTTGACCCTGAAGGGTGGAATAAAAAGGAAAAAAAGAAAAGAACTGGAATCTAAAGGGAAGCTTTAGCTTGCCTCTTTGACAACTGAGGAACAACTGAACAAATTATGGTATATGAATGTAATAGAATATTATTTCTCATTTATACAATTACAATTGCCTATTAATGACAGTAGTCTCTTTGCCTCCATTTTCTGCCCAATTCTATTTTGCACATGGCCATGGGATTAATTAAAAAGTATTTGTATCTGAGTTTGAATTTATATTCTAGTTTAACTACTACAATTCACTGTTTTAAAAACATCAATGGCTCCCCATGGTTTATAGGATTACATCCATACTTTTTAAAAGCCTTTCATAACTTGGCTGACCTATCTTTGCCATCTTGTCTCCCACTGCTCTCCTATATTAACCCTGCACTCTAGTAAAATTACCCCCCTCACTGTTACCACTACTTATCTTTGGATTTTCTAATTCTTAGAGCAGAGCCTTTACAAAAAGTAGAAGCTTAATAAATGTTTGTTAAAGTGGAACAATTTCTCACCCCTACAGTTTTGCTAACATAGATTCCCCTTACCTGAAAGATTGCCATTTCTCTTCTTTGCCTATGCAAATCTTATCCATCTTCAATACTCATCTTAGAACCCATCCCCTCTTCTAAGATTTCCCTGGTCACCCCACCTGAAAGGAAATGGTCTCCTCTCTATGATGTCTTAATAGTACTTATTATCAGCAGCATCCAGAGCTGTAACTAGCAATTTTAGCACCAATAGAACTTTATTTAAAGGGGGGCCTTATGTGGGTATAGACAGAGACCCTTGAACATTTTGAGGCTCCTGCTCAGGAAGTGGTCAATAGGGGTGGGGTGGGGTGGGGAGGTTAGGATGCAGGGGGAAATCTACACAGGAACTCATCTGGTACACAGAGGAGTAGATATGGGACTTAAAAATGTCATCTGATAGTTTTCTATTTTAATTAACTATTCTTGCTAACTCAGCACTAAACTCAGTTCCTTTTACTCTACAATTGTGCAAGTTCTCTTCATGCCCTCTACATGCCCTCTAAAACTTGGGAGCCAAGCACTGCTTACTCTGCCCTAGTTAGGGCTTTTATAGCCTCAATTCCTAACCCTTGAGATAACATTCCTATTGTTGTCATGAGCTATTATTTAAACCTTATGTTTTTGTTTAAATTTGCATATGCTTATTTATCCTCTCCCAATTTAGATTGTAAATTCCTTGAGGGCAAGGACTAGGTGTAATATGTCTATAGTTACATAATGATAATAATAATAAATAACTTTTATGTGACATTTACTATATGCTTAGTACTTTATAATAATCCTGTGACGTAAGTGCTAATTATCCCTACTTTACAGATGAGAAAACTGAAACAAATAGAGGTGAAGTGATTTGCCCAGAATGACATAACTAGTAAGTGTTTGAGGCACTTTATATGTGTGTGTATATGTGTACTTCATGTATATGTATATATAGGCACAATGTACACACATATAAACACATGTGTCTATACATACATGTGTGTATAAATTATATACCCCATGACACTTAGTCAATTAACTTAGTCCTTTGTTAATTATAGGTTCTGGTCCCAAACCATGCTTCACGTTCCATCTAAGTCATCTACCCCAAACATCTTGCTATCTTCCTTGCCACTAATATGTACTTCATTACCCTACACACACATACACACACACACACACATACATATAGATTTTTCACCTTTTGCTCAAACCACTACTACCACTACATCTGGAAAGGGCTCTATTTACCATTCCTGTAACTTCACAGACTCTTCACAGACTGAAACTCCCTTCCTTAACCATGATTCCTTTCTATGTGTTATCTCCTGGAGGTCAGGGACTATATCACTTTCATATTGTATCCATAATGCCTCATAGAGTGCCTGAAACATGGTAGTTACTTAATCAATGCTTTATCATCCATGCAACACATGCTCCTCAATATATTTGCCTTCAATGCAAGCTCAGTGGACATACATCATCAGATTCTCTTTCAGTTTCTTTCTTTGGCCTCTGACTCACTGGGTTGGTCAAAGTCACCATGTTTCTACTATAAAATTAAAATGTTCCAGAAATCTCAAGGAAGTTTCCTATGACTTTCCAACTGTTTCTACCTTTAAAGGACTTAAGAATTGATCAACACAATGACTAACCATAACTCCAAAGGATGGTGCATGCTACCCACCTCCTGACTGAGAGGTGATGTACTCAGGGTAAAGAATGAGACATACTGTTTTTGGATGTGGTTGACACCATAATTCATTGTATTTGACCACGTATATTTATTACAAGGTTGCTGGGTTTTCCTCTCAAGAATGGAGGGCAAGGTGAGAAAGAAACAAAATAAGATTTTGTCAATTGAAAAAAAAATATTTTTTAAATTTAAATTTTTTAAATTCCATCCCTTCTCTTGAACCTCCCCCACAATATCCAATCCATAGCTCTGCACATGGCGAGTATCTGTATATGGTACGGCTTTACTGGCTGATAATGGTCCAAAAAACTGCTAGCTCAAGGATTTCAAAAATCATAAAGTCAAAGAAGGGGCATTATAAATCATTTAATTCAATGTCTTCACTTTACAAACAAAGACAAGGGCCTAGGAATTGAAGTGATCTGGCCAAAGTTACAATAGTATCCATTCAAACACAAGTCTTCGCACTCTGGGAAATGGATTTTATACATTTTTTTCAGTGATCCACAATAAAGAATTCTCTAGTTGTAAGGATTCCATTGAGACAACAGAATAGGTAACCAGGCTTAGATGGTGACATAGAATCCCCTCCCTACCCTTTCCAACTTCTAGGTACCATGGAATGAGTTTTCTATCCTTATGTTTTCTTTAGTTTCAATTATCTGACTCTTCGTGACCCATTTTGGGGTTTTCTTGGCTGAGACACTGGAATGGGTTGTCATTTCCTTCTCCAGCTCATTTTACAGAAGGAGAAACTGAAGCAAACAGGATTAAGTGACTCACCCAAGGTAATACAGCTAAGTATCTGACTTCAGCCTGGCACTCTACCACCTAGCTGCCCCAATTCTTAAGCACTTTCTAAAAAGTACTATGTTTTCATTGCATCCTGGTAGTTTCTACATCCTGAGTTTTCTTTCTTTCTCATCCATCATGATCATTGTCCTCAATGCCCTCTCCTTCTGAGAAGTACATGTACAGAAGGGGACAGAAGGGGACAGAGAGGACAGAGGTAATGAGGTGAACAAAGCTCAGTGGAAATTTGTGACAGGCTGTAGACAATTTCAGAACCACTGCCTGGAGAAATCCTGTGCCAAATGTGACTGAAAACAGGATGTCCCTCCCACACCAAGGTGCTGGAACAAGAAAGAACAGCTGGGTTGCCAGGATCCGGGTTGGGACAGATAGTGAAAAATCAGTGAGGGGCATCACAAGGGAAAGCATTCAGGAGCAAGCCACAGCTGACGGGTGGTAAAGGTTGTTAAAGGAGGGTAGGCTACCTCTAAGCCAATGGTTCTTCAACACTCCCTCTTGCTCACCCCCCTCCCCAGTGCTTCCTGGGTATAGCCAGATTTGGAGTCCTTCTTAACAGTGTTTTGGGTCTAACGAACATGCCTAAAGACCAAATGCATAACTCTGCTGAACTGTTCACCAGGAACTCAAGACATTATTGGCCCATCACTTGATGGCTATGTGATTACAGGAAAAAAAAACTAATATCCCTGACTCTCAGCTTTCTCTTACACAGAGAATGGATTTAAAGGTAAAAGACCTGGGTCTTGAAACTCCATCTAATTACTAGCATGGCTTTCAGCAACTCACTTTCCTTCTCTGGTCCTCAGTTTCTTCCTCTGTAAAATGAAGGGGCTAGACTCCACGATCCCTAAGGTTCCTTCTACCTTTAAATCCTGTGCTCCTTTGTCCTAGATAGGCGCAAATATCTGTAAGAATGGGAGATGGCACAGTACCAGGGCAACAGCAATAAGGTGGGAATGTGGAGATCTGGGATCTACTCCAAGCTGTGCTATCCACTAACTGTGACCTACACTGTCACTTTAGACTCAATTTCCCCATCTATGAAATGAAAGGTTTGGCCTAGATTGCCTCTGAAGCCCCTTACAGCTCTAAATCTGTTGACCTGCAACTATGGATTTTTTAAAAAATAAATTGATATAAGATATGTTGATGTGGGTCACTCAACTTGTCCTACCTGGAATGCTTTCCCCTTTCCTTTCCTGTATCAACAGTTTTACTCATAAAATCACAGCCTTCAGGAAGCCTCTTTCGCTCCCATCTTCTTGGTAGGGATTACAGTATCTATAGAGAAGTATGCTGCTATACAAAGAGCTCTGGTTTTGTAACCAAGAGACTTGACTGGAAATCCCTTCTCTGGTGTTTAGTATGTGTAAGATCTTGGGCAAGTCACTTGATCTCTAAGTCTTCTTTTAGCTTTAAATACTACTAATAGAAATTTCTTTATATATACTTACACTTCATTATATACTCCTCTGAAAGCATTCTTAGGTTTATTTTTGTTTTTATCTTTACAGGAGAATAGGTAGAGGAGGTTGTGCATGAATGCTTTGTTTCCAAATATAGACCAAATATAGACCGGGAAGCTAAGTGGCATAATGGATAGAATGTTGGGCCTGGAGTCAGGAAGACCTGAGTTCAAATCCAGCCTCAAACATTTACTAGCTGTGTGACCCTGGGAAGTCACTTAACTCTGTTTCCTCATCTGTGAAAGGAGCTGAGGCCAGATTTGAACTCTGGTCCTCCTGATTCCAGGGCTGGTGTTCTATCCACTGTACCACCTAGTTGCCCCTATGCATCATATATTTTCTAGGAGAAATAACATGACACTGTGGATATCGAGCTAGCTTTGGAGTCAGGAAAACCCGGCTTCCAGTTTCGCCTCTGACACACACTGGCTATACTATCCTGGACAAGTCACTGAACACCTCAGTGCCCTCAGACAATGCTCTAAGAACGTAACTTGCAGAAGAGTTGCTAATCTGGATTGGTAGAGGCAGTTTCCTCACCAGGAAGTGCCTTGTACCTATGAAATAGCAGAGCCAGACCAAAAAAAAATCTAAATCAATGACTGGTAATGCTACATATGATAATATGTGTGGTAGGGGGTGCAAGTGATGTAAATTTTTTTTCGCATTGGCATATCATACTCCAAAAGCCTGGTTCATCTAAAGGAGATAAAGCAGCATAGTCAAGTTCAGAGCTCCAGGAAGTCTTGAAGTTTTGCTTCCGTTGTACAGGTTAAGAAACATACCTGATTGATTCTGCTCCCATTCCTCCCCTCCCCTCATTTTATAAATGGAAAAATCAAAGGTACTCTAGCTTCCCATAATAGTAATCTTTCTACTTGACACACTAATGCATGCACCCTGCCTACTACCATCTCTTATTATGGTATAGTTAAGCCATGGTCAATTTCTCAATGGCAGATGACAGTAAGAAATATCATCATAGCCATTGCTTTCCAGAGTTAGAGGCCACCAACTCCCAGGGACTTGGATATTCCTTGCTCTGAGCTGAGTGAGCTGGAGAATTAAGGGATACCAGCATTGTTTAAGTGGTAAAGTCAACCAATGACTTATCTACCAATTTTCCCAAATATGCACTTGTGCACCTGGGACTGGGGAGCTTACATTTGCTTATTGCTGACAAGATAACTGAGCATTATTGTGGCAGTCTTAATTAAACAATTGCAGTATAGAATGAAACCAATGAATCTTCCCACCTGCTTTTTGGGTGGAGTGGCTTTTTCTAAGCAGCAAACAGCCCCTTAAGAAATGATAATGGAACTAAATGATGTAGGAAGGGGTAGGAACATATTCCCTGAGAAACATGGCAAGCTCCAGAATGGATTTCAGATGCTAGAGTCAACTCTCTTGCTGATTTCTTTCAATAGCTCTCCATCACCCATAGGATAAAAATCAACTTACTTAGCCTGGCACTAAGAATAATAAAAATAATGGCTAACACGTATATAGCACTTTAAGGTTTACAAAGTGCTTTACATATACATCATCTCATTTGATCCTCACAACAACACTGTAAAAGGGATGCTATTATCCCTACTTTACAGAAGATGAAGCTGAGTCTGGGACAGGTCAAGTGACTTGCCTAGCACCATACAGCTAGTCAGTATCTGCATAGAAGTTCAACTCAGTTCTTTCTAACTCCAAGTACAATGCTCCAGCAATTGTATCACTGGGCGCTCAAGGATTACTTTCATCCAATTTCAATCTTCTTTTCCAATTTTATCTCTCACCACTCCCTTATATTATACTGTACTATTCACTGGTCTCAGAGTTCATCCTTTGTTCACATGCCCATTTTTTGGTTTGTTCAATTATTTTAGTCGTGTCTGACTCTTCGTGACCCCATTTGGGGTTTTCTTGGCAAAGATACCAGAATTGTTGGCCATCTATTTCCCCAGATCTTTTACAGATGAGAAAACTGAGGCAAACAGGGTTAAGGGACTTGCCCAGGGACGCAAAACTAGTAAGTGTCTGAGGCCAGACTGGTGAGTATTCCTGATTCCAAGCCCAGAGCTCTACCAACTGGGCCACTTAGCTGCCCTCATATATCATATTTGCACTAAATGTCTACCTCATCTCTCTTTTCAGAATCAGGTTCATCCTTCAACATTCAGGTCTTCCCTGGCCTTCTGAAGTTCTCTTTTTCACTGTCATTCTTTTGGTATGTATCATCTACCCCCTCATATTGTTACTTATCTTTTCACCCCTGTGTGTCTTAACTCTGCCACTAGATTCTACTTTCTGAGGTCAGACAGTAAATTTTAAGCATCTTTGTACCTGCCCTCCTCCCAATACCATGGCCTATTTAGAGTATTTTATTAATACCTTGTATTTATATCATTGTATTTATAAATATACCTTGTATTTATATATGTATATCTCATATTTTATATGTATATGTACATAGATGTTTTTATATGTATATATGTAATATAAATACATAAAACTGTGTGTGGAAATTTTTAGAAACCTTAAGGTGATATATATTTATAGATAAATATCTAGATATAGATAAATATATATGTATATCTGTATATCACTCTAAGGTTTGCAAAAAAAACTTCCTCATATCGAATGTTTCATGCCTGAAACATGAAATACATGATGCAATGTTATTGGACTTGTGATTTAATTAGTATAGAGAACTCCCACTTAAGGAGACTCCCTTTAGCAACACAAGTCTTCACCTCTTCAAGTTATAGTTTCTTTTTCTTTTCTTTTCTTTTTGTTTTTGTGAGGCAATTGGGGTTAAGTGACTTGCCCAGAGTCACACATTCAAGTATTATGAAGCCAGATTTGAACTCAGGTCTTCCTGACTCCAAGGCCAGAGCTCTATCCACTGCACCACCTAGCTGTCCCTGTCTTCAAGTTATAGTTGTTGAAAGCTGCTTAAGACACTGAAAGTTTGTTTTTTTGGCCAGGATCACACAGCCTGTATATGTCAGATGCAAGATTAGAACTCAGGATATCTGGGCTCCCGGATCAGCTCTTTATCCAACAGGTACAGAGCTCTATAACTACCAGGCGGCCTGTCTCCTATAAGGACAGAGAAGAAATAATAATGATAATTGCTATTATTATTAGCATCATCATCATTGTTGTATACTCATCTTTTTTTAATGGAGTTCATAAAGAAGCAGTGCAAAGGCATTGTTATTATTTTATATTTTCTATTCTGCAGACTACTGAACCAGCAATTAAAATAGTTGCCTTTTGTAATTAAATATATATATATTGCTATGTAAGTTCATCTTCTGTAACAACAACTATAACAATTATAATAACAAAATTTATGTAACACTATGTGCCAGGCACTGTGCTAAGTGCTTTACTATTATTGTCTCATTTGATCTTCACAACAATCCTGGGAGGAGATAGATGCTATTATTATCCCCATGTTACAGATGAAGAAACTGAGGCCAATAGAGGTTAAGTGATTTGCCCAGGGACACATAGCTATTAAGTATCTGAGGCCAGATTTGAATTCAGGTCTTCCTGACTCCAGGCCTGGTGCTCAACTCGCTAGCTAGCTAGATGCACTGAAGATATCTTTAGGACTACTCTAGCAGTAGGCGGGACGAGAGTTCATTCTGCTCCCACATGGCTTGGGGGTTTTCCACTTTATTAGCATTGTTATGGTTGCTGCTACTGCTGTCGCTGCTATTACTGTTACTATTGCTATCTCATTCTTCTCATCTTTTTCAATGGAAAGAATTTTAGGACAAGTCATGATCCTACTATTATTCTTTCACATTTAATGTTCTGGAGACTAACTGCTTTTTGTAGCTGAATGAGAGTATCAGGATGTAAGTGCATCCTCTGTAGGCAGATAGAAAGCATTCTTGGTATAATTCCAGTAACAGAGAGAAACAGCAGACATGCTCCCCACTTGGCTTTGTTCTGTGTAGCTTGCATATGATAAGTATTTTGTTTGGCTACATCTTTTAAAATTTTCTTTAGTTTTTATAGATCAATGCTATGTCTGGGTGATTTGGGGCAACAGTTCAGTCTGTGATAATGGCCCAATTCCAATATAGTTTATTGGCTGACTGCTCCAGAATAACTTAACATTTATATCTATAGCATATTTATCATCTGTTAGTCTGGAAAGATATTGTGCTTCTGGTATATAGGTATAATAATATTTAGCATTTATATAGTAATTTAGGTTTTACAAAGGATTTTACAAATATTATGTAAAAATTTTACAAATTTTATCCTCACAACAACTCAATGAGGTAGGTGCTATTATTATTCTCATTTTTATAGATGAGAAAATTGAGGCTCAAGGAGGATAAGTGATCCAGGCTCACAGCTAGTATGTTTTTGAGGCTTGATTTGAACTCCTTGCTTTCTGACTCCTACTTAGGCACTTTATTTATCACACTACCTACTTGCCCAAGTTATATCTTCACTAAATTATTTGTAGGTACTAAGTTATTATAGTCTACAGCTATGTGTGGTTCAATTTCTACCTATTTTTTTCCCCATAATCTGTATTGATCACTAAGTCCTTAGCCTCCTAAACACTGAGCTAGAGAAAGCTCTAGCTTAGTGTCTGGGAGGATTCAAAGGAAAATGTGAGAGAGAAGAGGTATTAGACTGCCTACCAAACTGAAGGTCTATAGATCCCTTGTGCTGACCTCATTGTTGTATGCCTGTGAAACCTGAATGGTATACCAGCACCATGCCAGAAAACTGAATTGCTTCCATTTGAATTGTCTTAGAAATATTCTGAAGATCACTCGGCAAGATAAAATACTAGACACTGAGGTTCTTTCTCGAGTTGAACTGCTAAGTATTCAAACTCTACTGTGGAGGGTTTAACTCCAATGGGCTGGCCATGTTCAAATGCCAAACATATGTTTGTTTTAAAAGACTATTTTACTAAGAAGTCACACAAGGTAAGCACTCACACAGAGGTCGGATAAAGCAATACGAAGACACTGTCAAGGTCTCTCTGAAGAACTTTGGAATTGATTTTGAGACATGGGAGACACTGGTGTAGGATTGCCCAGAATGACACGCTGAGTCAAAGAAGGTTCCGTGCTCTCGGAGTAAAGCAGAAAGCAGTAGCTCAAAAGAAACCTGAGATGCGTGAATTTAGAGACATCTTCACTCCAAATGTTTACATGGATTATTTGTGCCTGACGTGTGGTAGAGCCCTCTGAGATCATGTTGGCCCAATCAGCCACAGTCAGGCGTACTGTTCCTTGAACCCAACTTATTGATGTCATTTTGTTCCTCTTCAAACATAAAGGATAACAACCAAGTCTTTAAGAATAGCCCTTCTATAATTTCTGGTGGCAATGGCCTGAATTTTCATCATAAACCCCTCTGTTTCCATAAATAAATCTGCCTGATTCAGCCATTTGGTCAAAGCTTCTTTATTGAAATGTTGTTGGATGTTGGTCATAGAGTGTCTTTTGATTCCATTCCCACTTATTAATTACTTCAAAGATTCCTTCCAGAGGTAAATCACTTTGGTTTCCTATGACACATCTAATTGCATGCACCTATTATCAGCCTTGACTAATACTCAGTGAATTGATATGTTTGTTACAAAAGTATTTCTGTTGATTTTTTTTGTTGTTTATCATGAAATTCTCAATTCTCTTTTTTAGGCATAGAAGTATTAATTTATAGCTGCCTAAGGATAATGGCCCCTGTATTTTGTATTTGTTGTTGTGCTGTCATTGTTATTATTATTATCATCATCAGTATCATTAATAACAGTAACAATAATAATTATAGTAGTAGAACCATTACTGTTATATTTGCACTTTCTACTTCAGAGGGCTATGCTAAGGAAAGCATCTGTAAAAGCCTTAAAATGCAATTTAAAGATGAGTTATTATAATTATCTTTATTGCTGTTACTGGTGACCTATATCATCTCCTAGGAGAGTCAGCTAGGCCCAGAGTTGGCAGGATCTGGTTCAAGTCTAGCCTTTGACATACAATGTCTATTTGACCCCACTTGACCTGTCAGTGCTTCCAGGCCACTATCTAAGACTATATAAACCTTACAGTGCAGTTGTCTTTCTGCTTTGGCAGAACGAATTTCCTTACTGGGAGCTCCCTTTGCCAATGCAACCATTGATCTGGTCATGCCACTCTGCTCTTCCTCCAAATCATCTCCTACATGGTCTGGAGTCATTCTTTTCACAACACAACTTCAACCCATTGTCATGATGCTCCTCATTCCTAACTTTTCTCAGTATGAACTAAATAAAAAGTGATCTCTTAGCTGACTTTCAGGAACATGATAAAATCAATTGTATTTCTGGCATATGATGTTAAAGAGGTTATTCTCTAACTCTCAATTCTTGAAACTCTCCAAAGGGAAAAGTGGTAATCTACATTGCCATCAACAAGGTCAGAAGCACCTAGATTAGGTACAGTTCTTTGACTTTAAGCCTTTGGCTTTTCAGAGTCTTGAATGTCTATATTGTAACATAAAATTACTCTCCATATAATACAATCTTATAAAACATTCAAATGTTTCTTTGGGTTAATAGCAACCTAAAGCATGGCCTCAGAATTATATCACTGTGAATATCCATGGGAAAGAGTCTGAAAGCAGAAGAATGAAAATGGGTATGTCTGGAAAGGAAGATCTAGGAGGAGAAAAGTCAAAGACATTAGTCCTTTTAAACTAGAAGAGAATGTTGAGTCAACCCTTATTAAACATTTCCCAAAGCTCCCAAAACTTTTGTGTTTAAGAAATACAAATGCCATATCCTGAATAAAGCCCCATGGATTATGGTTCCAATCTCTCTTTCCTGCTTTGTCTCAGAATACCCCTCTTCTTTTCTCCTGAATTCCAATCAAACTAAACTGCTCTCCATCCTTATAGACACCTTGCCCTCTCCTGTCTCCCTGTCTTTGCTAATGTCATTCCCAAAACCTTAAATGGCCTCTGCCATCATTTCTGCTTTGTTTCAGGCTACCAAGAATTCAAGAGACAGCTCCACAAAGAAGCTTTCTCTGATCTGATCCATCTATCTGAGTCAGCCAGTATCAAAATCCATGTTCTGTTGATTTGAATTCTTCATGTAATTTTTCTGCTTTTTCATCCTCTGCAGCAGATATTAGAACAAAAGTTACAATGATCATATTGGTAGTCCCATTCTGAACCCTGCAAGACCAGATGACTGTTCTCCCATGAAATAATTATTCTTATTGCCTTTAGGTACATGATGAAGCTAATTCCACTGACTCCTTTGTGTTTCTAAGGAGAGCTTGTGAGTTAATTTTCCTTTTAGCTGCAAATTCTTTTTGTCTTCTGCTTTTATTTGTCATGGAAATGTCCATATTGGTATAACATAAATTTAAGATAAATCAATTTAGCAAATATTTCACAAAATATTTCATTTTATTTTTGTAGACAAGATAGAGATGTAGGCTACACAAACATATATAGGTAGGTGAATCAAAACTGGTTAAATGACTGAATTCAAAGAATAACTATTAATGACAAGGTCAAATTGGAGAGAGATCTTTAGTGGAGTACCTCAGTGATTCCTTTACCCTGTCTGTGTTGGTTAAGATTTTTAACAATGGCTTAGATAAAAGCATGAATAATTTACTTCTCAAAAATTCTTATGATGAAAAGCTGAGAAGGATAACTAATACATTGGATGACTACATAAGAATGCAAAAGAAACTGGATAGATTAAAACAGAGGTTCTCAAAGTATAGTTCAGGTATCCCTGGGAGTCCCTAAGACCATCTCAGGAGGTCAATGAGGTTAAAACTATTTTCATAATAATACTAAGATATTTCAATTTCAAATACAGTAAATGTTGATAGATATAACCTAGATAAACAAAAGGTCTTTCAGGAGAATTCAGTAAGTTTTAAGAGTACAAGAGGATCTTAAGATTAAAAAGTTTGAGAACCACTGGGGAGAACATTTATAATAGGGACAAAACAAACAGAACAATTATATTAGGGCTAAATATAAAATCATATGCACCAGATTAATAAAAGACCTCCACAAATCTATGATGTAAGAGATAACAGTTTGCTGAGAGAATCTCAGAGATTGAGTATACTTTAAGATGAGTCCAAAGGATGACAGGACACTTAAAAAGTTCATTTGATCTTTGGCTACATTTGAGAGGCATAGTGTCCAAAACACCAGAGGGGAGAATTCCATTGTTCTCTAATTTTAATAATAATTTAATTATTATTTTGTTTTTAATCATATCTTGAATGTTTCATCCATCTTGGGGTTCCATGCTATAAGAAAAACATTCATTCAAAGCTGGAGAGTGCTCAGTAGTGAATATCATACCATCTTGAGACTGGCTGAAAAAACTGCAGACATTTAACCCAGGGAATAGAAACCTCGGGGGCAGGGTAAGGCATAAGAAACATCTTCAAGTATTTGAAACTGCCGTGTAGAAACCCTTCTGACTGATCACAGAGGACAGAAGTAGGAATGAAGGAGGAAGTTGTAGAGATGAAGATTTCAGCTTGATGTTAGGAAAAAAACTTTATTACCGTTAGAGCTAACTGCAAGTGGAATGGGTTATCTTGGGAGGTAGTGGTTCCCCTTCACGAAAGGTCCTCATGAGAAGGCTGAATGATCATAGATCTGGGATCTTGGGCAAGTGATTTGGGTTCTCTGAACCTCAGCTTGCTCATTTATAATAATGGTAACAATGAGGATCGTCATAAGACTGAAATAAAGTAATGATTTATAGACACGAAACAACATATAAATGTAAATTACTATGATTTTGGATGGTTCTCATTTGTTCTTGTTTGTCTTTCAAAGCAAAGTAGAATGCCCACACACACATACACACCTAGCTAATTTGCTGACAAGAGACCCAAAAGTGAGGTGACGGGAAATGTGACCTTGGACGGCAATGACAGCATCCTCAGGCAGCAGGTAAGAGGAGAAGAAAAGCTGACGGAAACTTCTGGCAACTCTACCGAATCCAAGTCTAACACTAGCCTTTCGGTGGGAAGAGGACACAAGGCAGAATTTTGTTCTCTATTGATTCCAGATTCTGACCAGTTGGGTAAACCAATATCCTCTCAATTTGCTGGAGCCTCCTTAGAACACCTCTCAGGTTACAGCTCAGAGAATGGACAAGCCTTCTCTCTGCCCCTTCTCACCAGGGAAAACACGATGGACTGTGTGTCCTTATTGCCCTCATCAAGTCTGCTTTTGGCAAAGGCTTCTGATGGAAGGGATTTGGGAGTAATGGGAAAAAGTACTGACCAGAGATTGGGGTTGAATTTCTGTTCTGCCACTGACTCATCTTCAGACCTCAAGTCATTTCGCTTACTTACTTTTCTACCTCAATTATCTCAACTGCAACTGGACATATGCTTCCCAATCTAATCCAACAAACATTTAGAAATCAGCTAGGCACTGTGCTAGCCTCAGAGCATAAAAAGATAAAAAGATCATAAATAACAGGAAAAAAAAAAAGAAAAAGTCTCTGCCATTTGCTTACATTCTTCTGGGCAGGGTGGTAGTGGAATAGCAATATTTGCACCGATATGTAAATGCAAAATACTCAGGGAGGGTGGAGTCAAGATGACAGAGTAAGAATCAGAATGGGGATCAGGAAAAGCTTCCTGAGGTAGAACCTCTGTTGAGTCTTGAAGAAAGTAAGGAATTGCATTTATGGTCAAAAGGAGGGGACATGGTCACCAGACAATTACATCTAGTTTACCTAAAACCAAATTGCTATTATAAGAGTGGTAGACACTGGACCTTATCAGTCAGCTATTAGATAGTGAGAGAGTTCATCCTGCAAAAGTCCATCTTTTTAACATCAATTTTCTTCTAGTGATGTCATATGGCTGTGTGTGCAATGGAATGCCAGAGTTTCTGAAGAATCTAAATTGAGGGCTCATTTTCTATTGGAAAGGAGAAGGGGATGAAGTATAATATAGTTAATATTATAGAAGATAATTTGAGGAAGGAGGGAGTATTAACAAATAAAGGCCTCCTATAGAAAGTGACAAATTTAGTTGAGCCTCAAAAGAAGCTGGGGAGTCTACAAGGCGGTGGTGAGAAGGGATTTCATTCCAGGTACAGGGAACAGCATAAAGGGACAAAGACAGCAGATGGAGTGAAGAGTTCTGGGAACAGCAAGTAGGCCAGTCTAACTGGAATGTAGAACACATGAAAGGGAGTAATTCGAAGTAATTCCAGAAAGTCAGGCTAGATCCAGTATATGTCAAACAGGGGTTTAGATTTTAGTCTAGAGACAAAAGGTAGCTATCAAAGGTTCCTTAAGTAGAGGAACATGGTCATACTTGTGCTTTAGGAAGATTAGTTTGACAGTTGCTTGGAAAATGGATTGAAGAAGAAACTAATTTGTAGTACAACTGGGAGGCTGTTGTGAAGGACAGTGAAGATCTGAACTGGACTGCTGGTCTGAGTGGAGGAAATATATTACAGACATAGAAATTATTATACTTGGCATCTGATTAGACATCAGGGGTGAGAAAGTGGAAAGAGTTAAGCATGATTCTGAGGTTGCTTATCTGTTTGATTAGAAGAATGGTGATGTCCTCAATAGGACATTTGAAGAAAAGGTGGGTTTGCATGTGAAGTGGAAACATTGAGTTCTATTTTTGAACATGTTGAAGTTGAGTTACCTACGGGATGTCTAGGAGGGGACTTCCAGCAGGCAGTTAGTGATGCCAGCCTAGACTTCAGAAGAGAGATCAGAGATAGATTTATAATCTGGGAGTCATCTGCAGAGAGGTGATAACTTAACCCACCAGAGCTGATGAAATCACCAAGAGAGGATGGAAAGAAATAAGAGGGCCCAGGATGAAGCCTAGAAATCCTTTGGGTCTTAGGAGAGGGGGGAAGAAGATGATGGTTTTTTTTCCCATTTGTCCAGAAGGAGCTCAATGCCAACTCTCCGTAAGAAGAGAGAGTGGAGACTGAGAAGGCTTTGGTAGTTAGCAAGCCCTCTAAGGAACAGAAGAGTTCATCTCAGCAGAATGTTTGATTTACTTTGTGAAGTTCTCAGAATCAACTCATTCTTTTTTTTTCTCTTCACATTTTCCAGAAATCTCTACTTAGTTCACTAAGCTCAGAGAACCAAATTCTCTGAGATCCTTGAAATAAACACTAGAAATCAATATGTTACTACCATTGAAGCATATTCAATCAAAGAATCACATTTTCAAATCAGAAAGGACCCCAACAACCATCAATACCAACTTCCTCATTTTATAGAAGATGAACTTGAGTACCAGAAAAGTAGAGACTTGTCCAGAAGCTTTGTTCTGCAATAAAATGACTAGTAATGTGTTCTAATGCTGAAGCATTTCCCTGAAAGATGAGGAAATTAAGGCACAGATGGGGAAATTGATATATATTTCCTATAGATGGAAAGAAAAAGTGTTGTTGTCTAGGGGAAGATCTGGGGTAAGAACCCATGTTTCCTAATACCTACCCCACTCAACAGCTCTTCTTTCCAATTAGATTTTTGCTGAGTGGTTTTGAGAAAATTTCATTTTAATACATTTGAAACAATGGATGCAATAGCCATTAATACAGTATTATTTGTTAGCATTGTTCAAAATTACATTTTATATAATATCCAAACATGGAGTGAGTATGACCTGGATTCAAGTCTCACCTCTGACATATATTATGTCCATGATTGTAACCAGATTATTTAACCTCTCATTGCCCCCATAGTCAATTTTTCAAGACTACAAATTGCAAATTTGCATCAGTTAATGGAGTCTCCTCACCAATGACCTTCCTATACCAACGAAATCACAAATCTGATTTTGAAAAAATATGACAAAGTGAAGTTTATAGAACTTTATATACTTTTTATACTTTAATCATTATATTTTCTTTTAGGGGGGTTGCAATGTTAATCCACACAAAAGGCAACTAAGGATTATCAATGTCCACTAGCTGAGTCTGGGTTTAGTCAAAAGAAGCCCAGAAGGTAACCCTCCCAATTGTATCATTTCACTCATTTCTTTCTCTTGCATTCCTGGAATCCTTATGGAATTCTCCCCATCTTTCCTAATTGTTCTAAAACCTGAAGGTCCCAGGTTTTCTGTGTACCAATACAAAAAAAGAAACAGAATGAGCAAAAAGTAGCAAAGCTTGATATCTTTATTCTAGCTGGGAGGAAAGAGTTAAAAACTCTAGGCCTATTCTGCTGAGTATAACTTTTGAAAAGAACCTTCGATTTAAGGAACCATAGAATTCTAAAAGTTAACAGGACTAGGGGAAATTTCAACTCACTCCTCCTTTTTGAAAAGAAAGTACCTAAAACATCTCTCTAAAGACCAGGATGCAGCAAGATACATTAGTCATTTGATCCAGTCTGTTATAATGCTCATTAATTCCTAAGATCTAACTAAAATCCAACCCATTGATGTTAAAAAAAATCTTGTCTTATCCTGCAGAAAGAGCTATTATCATCATTCTATAGTTGTGTTCACCTAAAGCGATTTCAACCAATCAGTTTATCCAAGCATGTGAAAAAAAATAATAATAATCACGTAGAGGCAGTTAAGTGATACGGTGGGTAAGAGTACTGGACTTGAAATCAGGACCCGAATTTAAATCCAAACTCAAATACTTAGGAACTGTGTGACCCCGGGCAAGTCACTTAACCTCTATCTGTCTCAGCTTCCTCACCTGGGAAGTGGAGATGATAATAGCATATAACTCATGAGGCTAGTAATAACACGTGTACAATGCTTTGCAATCTTAAGGCACTATATAAATGATAGTCACTTATGTAGCACTAATGAACAGTTGGAGTTTTTTTTTTTTTTAAGTTTTGGACCGACTACTATTTCACCATACAGTCATAGCCAAAAATCAATAAAGGAGTTGAGGACCATTAAACTACCCCCTCTGCCTTTGAAATAATAAAAGTTTAATTTAACTGGCTCTTTATTCTTGCAATATTTTATTTCATTAATTATTTTAATACATTATTTCATTTGATCTTCACAACCTCCTTTCGGAATAGGTAGTGCAAGCAGGTGACATTGTGACCATTTCCCAGATGAGGAAACTGAAAGTCAGAAATGAAAAGGGACTTCCCTAAGATGGTACAATTAGGAGGCTGCAGGCTGAAACTCAAAGTTCTGGTTTATTGCTTGTTCCAAGGCATCACACCACTGAGACAAGTCATCACTGCGCTAGAATCATTTCTTCTCCTTCATATAGGTCTTCACCCTTGACCTATCCCTACTACCAATCCATTCTAGTGCCCAGGCCTCATCCACTACATGAGAAGGGGATGTCAAGGCAGGAAGTAGTTAAAACTGGGGGAGGGAAGGAGCATCAGTGGAGATCAGCAGATAGTTGGGCAGTGGTAACAATGACCAAGCAATGGGAGAAGCAAGGGAATGGTAAATGGGTGCTTACTTCCCAACATTATAGAAGCTTTGGTGGGTTGCAGCTGCCGCTGCTAGCTTGAATTGATACCTTACTTTAAGATTTGTCACACTTTCCTTCTAGCAGCCCACAGGCACAAGAACTGTTCATCTAGTTTAACAGATGAGGAAACTGAGGATCAGAAAAATCAAGTGACTTGCCTAAGGTGAGAGCCATAACTGGACCTGATGTCTCCTTTCTGGAGCCTCTTTCCCCTGTATTTTGCTGGACTGATCCTCAGAAATGGAATTTCCCTACTATCACAAACTTTCCTAGTTTTCCTTTCTCTCTAAATTAAATCATCATCCTCTTCAAATTCTCCATCAACTCCTTGATTCTCCTCTGATTGCTTTCCAGTATGGAGCTCGGCCCAGACTCTGCTGACACAGGTGGGGTAAGGTTAACTTGGGCCGTCTGGATAAGGAAAACCAAGGAGCCAGCGAATTGGGATCCAAATCACGCTGACTCTTGGGTGTGGACTTAGCCCTTCAGACTGTGTTTGTAAACAGGACATTCATCACATTCTTGAGGTGCTTGAGGTAGGGAGAGCAGGAGGCATCTGGGAACTGGAAAGCTCCTGACCACGAATTACCTTTCTGTTTGCCAACAGAAACAGGCATGGCTGCTCTCTCCTCTTCCAAGGATGACAGTCAGCCTCAGGCCCTGAGCTGGAGGAAGTGGGCTCTCCACCATGCTACCCCCTGGGTGTTGGTCCAGTGAAGATCATTTGGCTGGCTACTACTGCCTAGTGCAGCTGGGTCAGACTGCAATAGTGACTGCTTCCCTTCTCTGCCAGACTCGTCCCTGTGAGTTGGCAGAGACCAGAAGAATAGCCACCCAAGCCTTTGCCAGTGCTCCAGGCTTCGGCCATAGTGCCAACTACATTCCTGCAGAAAATCCTTCCCTCTTTGCTACTCCCCTGTGAGACTGCAGTCAGAGAGAAGGAGAGAGCCATCCGTTCATGCCTTCTGGTTTCAGAGGGCTCCTTTCCAAAGGGAGAATGCTTACCTTCCTTGTGACTCCCTGTAGAATGTGATTGTATTTTAAGTAGAAATATTACCTTTGTTTTTCATAGGATCATAGAATTAGAGCTAGAAAGGACCTTCAAGCCCCTCTAGTCCAACTCCTTCATTTTACAGATGAGGAAACTGAGGTTCTGATAGTTTATATTACTTGCCCAAGGTGACATAGGTAATAAGTGTCAAAGGCAGGATTTTAACCCACATCTTCCTGAACACAAGTATAGTACTCTATCTAAGGACAGTTAAGTGGCACAATGGATAGAGAGCCAGGCCTAGAGTCAAGAAGACCTGAGTTCAAATCCAGCCTCAGAGACTCACTAGCTCTGTGACCCTGGGCAAGTCACTTAACCTCTGTTTGCTTCAGTTTGGAGGATCATGGTAGCACCTAACCCCTCTCACAGTTGTTGTGAGTATCAAATGAGATAATAATTATAAAGAACTATGTACCCAGCACATAGTAAGTGCTACATAAATATTATTATATTTTATTTTATCATCAGCTATGGCTCTATTCTATTTTATTTTTAAATGTTATTGATAAATTTTGTTTAAATTCAATTCAGTCAATCAATAAACATTTATTAAACACCTACTATGTGTCAGGCACTATGCTAAGTAGTGGGGACACAAAAAGGAGGCAAAAGACAGTCCCTGTCAAGTTTATGCTCTAATGGAGCAGACAGCATGCAAGCAAATATACACAAATAAACAAAAAGTGAGCTATATACAGGATAAATAGGAAATAATTAACAGAGGAAAAACACTAGAATTAAGAGATGTTGGGAAGGCTTCTTACAGAAGGTAGGATTTTAGTTGTGACTCATTGTGTTCAAATACATGCACATGTGAATTAGAAACAAAGAAATTCAATCCAAGCAAAATGACAAGTGAGAACCATAAAAATAAGAAGGCTTTAAAGAAAACAGTCATGGAGGAAACAATAACAAAACCCATAAAATCTCATAAACAAGTAAGCTAAACAATATAAGGAGTGGTCGGGATGATGATATAATTAATTCTCATCTTATTTATTAATTGAAAAAAGAAACAAGTCGTTCAGCATGGATTAAAATGGTTTGTGGTTTTTGTGCTTTTTGTTGTTGTTTTTGCTAGGAATATAATTTAAGAAAATACTACAGAAAAATATGGGTGGAGTCCAGTGGCATAACATTCTACAGAGGATGGATATCAATACAGAAGGAATGGAAAGCTCTCAGAAACAAAACTCATTAGATACAAAAAGAAACAGCTCTAATGGGGAGGAGGCAGTAGTTTAAAAAGACTGATGTGGATACACAGGGAGCTCACAAACCAAAGTAGATTTTTTAGAAAGACTTGATCAGCAAATGGAAGTGATGGCAGATAAGTGAGGGTCAAAAACACAAACACGAAAGTGAGGCATGATGAAAGCATAGTGTCAGGAGAGCTAAAACTCAGAAGAAGCTGCTTTTGGCAAGAATAACAAAAAGGATCTTTTGTTTCATTTTTCTTCAAGTTACATTGGGCAAAGAAGAGGATGAAAGAAGAGGTAGATAAGGTTGCTACTCAGGGAGAATGGAACTATGATGATTAGTTACAGAGAAGGCAAAACTTAATTCTCATTTTGTAACTCTTTTCTCTCCCAAGGAAAATGATCTGTGGACTAAAAGGGCAGATGTAAAATGGGTAATAGGGAGTTGACATCAAAGATAAGAAGGGAATCAGTGAGGGATCACCTCTTTGCTTTCTTTTTTTTTAATAATTAATTTATTTATTTTTAGTTTTCAACATTCACTTCCATAAGATTTTGAGTTTTAATTTTCTTCCCCTCCCACTCCTTCCCCCCTCCAAGATGGTGTGCAATCTGATATAGGCTCTACTTATACATTCACATTAAGCATATTTTCCCATTAGTTATGATGTAAAGAACAATTAGAACTAATGGGAAGAACCACAAGAATGAAACAATAAAACAATAAAGGAAAAGGAGAGTAAATAGTATGCTTCCATCTGAATTCACATTCCATAGTTCTTTCTCTGGATGTGGATAGCAATTTCCATTGTAAGTCTTTTGAAGTTGTCTGAGATTCTTGCATTGCTGCGAAGAGCCAAGTCTATCAAAGTCGGTCATTGGACAATGTGGCTGTTACTGTGTACAGTGTTCTCCTGGTTCTGCTCATTTCATTCTGCATCGGTTCATGTAAGTCTTTCCAGGCTTTTTGTTTTTTGTTTTGTTTTTTTTTTGGTGAGGCAGTTGGGGTT
Organism: Vombatus ursinus; assembly: GCF_900497805.2. Lineage (NCBI taxonomy): Eukaryota > Metazoa > Chordata > Mammalia > Diprotodontia > Vombatidae > Vombatus > Vombatus ursinus. The sequence goes on along the minus strand of NW_020954608.1, from coordinate 51,468,190 downwards.
AAGTGACTTGCCTAGGGTCACACAGCTAGTATCATGAGTCTGTGTCCGGATTTGAACTCAGGTCCTCCTGACTCCAGGGCCAGTGCTCTATCCACTGTGCCACCTAGCTGCCTCTACCAGGTTTTTTTGAAGTCTGCCTGCTCATTATTTCTTATAGCACAATAGTATTCCATTACATTCATATACCACAACTTGTTCAGCCATTCCCCAATTGATGAGCATCCCCTCAATTTCCAATTCTTTGCCACTACCTACTCTCTGCTTTCTGAGTTCAAGTCCCCTGGGTCACATAAACTACATTCTAGGATACTAAAAGACCTAGCAGTGTGATTCCTCAGCCATTGTCAATGATCTTTGGGAGATCATGGAGCACTTGAGAGATATCCCAGGACTGGAGAAGGGCAAATGTCCTGATTTACATAAAAGAAAAGAGAATGGAGTCAGCAGATTATATGAAAGTGAGCTCGATGCTAGTTTATAGAGAAATCCTAAAACGTGTTATTAAAGGAATAGATAGAAAACACCAAAAAAGGAAATATAATGAAAATCTTTCAAAATATAGACACCTAGTAGAAGTCAAAATCACACGGGAAAAGGATATTTCTGGCGGAAGGATCAGCCACATCCCTGGAGGCAGAAGGAGCTCTATCAATTGACTGAGTCATCCTTGGGTGCCAAGAAGAGACACCCAAGGAAGAAGTTGACTCTTGAGAAAGAATTGTTCTTTGCCTCTGAGAATCCAGTGGGGTGAATATAGAGAAGGGTTTTCTTTCCCTGCTCTCACCACCAGCAAAGGCATCTTGTAGCAAAGCAGCATTCCACATCCAGTAGATAACAGGCCCAAGGGGTCTAGCTACAGAGTCATGTGCAAATATAGAGAAAAGCAGTCCCAGGGAGCCCAGCAAAGCAACCTGTCCAGCAGAATTGCTGTTTCCTGGAGGAACAGTATAAAGACCCATGAGAACAGTGTAAATACAGGAGCAGTATAAAAGAGGAATAGTATAAAGACCCAAGAGAACATCAGCAATGCCCGAGGTGTGAGTTGCCTTGACCACATGTATTCACCTTTCTCCTAGTGTCCTCTGCTATATGACCACTCTTTACACTGACACAGAGTATTTGTAAAAGAGTATGTCCTAGATTTATGGCAGATATTTTGTAGCTACTCTTCTTACTACTTCATTTCAGGAAATGCCTTGCTTTGTGTTTGACCACTGAAGGTAAACACATCAGTGGGGGCTCCTGAGCTATAATTTTAGAAATTCTGATCCACAAAGTCCCTTGAACCTGGAGGAAGTCATCCCCCAGGTAACGCAACCTGTGGGCACAAGTTAGGGGAGGGGGATCCACAACACCCCCAAACAGAAGCATATTAACCCTTCAGTTATCAATCATTTAGTCAGGTTGGCTCTCCATAACTCATAGTCTCATACTTAATGTTATTAGTTTAATTCAAGGCATCATTATATGTCAGAAAATCTTAGTTACCCCAGGCAAGTTCTTTGCCTCTCTGGGCCTTAGTTTCTTTGTCTATAAGATAGAAATAATTATACATGCACTACTGACTTATTAGGGTGAAGAGGGTACTACTTACTTAATAGGATGAAGAGGAGAACACTTTGAAAAATGTTATGTAAATGTAAATTAATCACTTGTTTTCCTCCTAATTACCTGAGATAAACTATCCTGAGGAAGTAGGAGTTGTGATTAGAGGTGGCTGGAAGTAATGGCAAAAAAAATAATAATAATTTAAGATCACGGGACATAGCTGGGAAGAGCAGGCCTTTTTGGAACCTAGGTAGGCTTCTTTGTGGTCAGAATGCAACATGAGCACATGAAAGCAGCCAGTTTTGGGGAAAAGGAGTTCAGGAGGCCAGACAGGAATGTAGGGAAAAAAATATTCTATATCAAATGCAGTTTTTGTTTTGTTTATAATTTTTTCCAAGCATACCAGTTTTATTATTTATAGCATGGTGCTGATGAGAGATAAGGAGATTTTAGACCACCCGCAATGAAACTTAGAACTTGATCAGATGCCTATTCTGCCTATTGGACTATAAACACCTTAAAAAGCATTAGTGCCATTTTTCATCTTGAATTGAATTGAATTGAAATGCCTATAACTCAAGAGGAATTAGGATGACTTTTCACAAATCTCAGAGTTAAAAGAAGCCTCATAGGAGATCTAGTCTAAGTCCTACCTAAAGATCAAATCCTTTTTATATCTCTTACAAGTGATCTTCCAGAAGCAAGTAGGAACCATGCCCAAAAAAACTATTAAATTGTATATCGCCATGCCAAAGAGATCAAAGAAAGAGGGAAAAGAACCATAGGCACAAAAAATATTTTAGCAGCCCTTCTCAAGTGGCAAAAAAAATTGGAAACTGAGAGGAAGTCCATACATTGGGAAGTAGTCAAACAAGTTATGGTATATTTATGTGATAGAATACTATTATGCTGTAAAAAATTATGAAAGGGATAGTTTTGGAAAAAAAATTGGAAAGACATATAAACTAATGCAAAGTGAAGTGAGCAGAAACAGAACAATTCATATAAAAACAACAATACTGTAAAAAAAAAATGTGAAAAACTTAGGAATTCTGATCAACCCAGTGGAATCAACCAGAGTTCCAGAGAGCTCTTGATGAAATATGCTATTCACTCCCAGAGAGAGATTTAGAGTATAGAGTGAAGCAAGGTTTTTTTTGTTTGTTTGTTTTGGAATATAGCTAATATGGAGATTAGTTTTCCTTGATTATACATATTTTAACAGATTTTGTTTTTCTTGCTTTCTCAATGGATGAAAGAACGGAAGGAAGAGGGACAGAATTTGGAACTGGAAATGAAATAAAATTAATTTTGAAAAATAGAAAAAATAAAACAAATGATCACAAGCGTCAATTTGAAGAACTCCAATTATTTAGAGCTCACTAGCTCCCAAGACAATCAATTCCGTTTCTAAACATTTCTGTTCATGAAGAAATCCTTGTTGTTATTATTTTTCACCCATTTATTAAGTTGAAATTGGACTAATTCTGCCTTTTGGGACCAAGAAGAACAAAGCTAATACTTTCTCCATCTGGTAGATACTCATGAAAACAAAAGAAACAATGAAAAACTTGATGGGCCTCTGGTTTTTTTTTTTTTTTCAATTAGTCTGCAGATTTGGAATAGGTTAGCGTTTCTCAAACTGGTTCTCTTCCTCATCCCCATTTCTAATTGGAGGTATGAAGAGGACATCCTTGCCTTTGGAAAAATCTAACTAGTTCCAAGGAGAGAAGCAAATTTTTTAAAGAGTTTAAAGCTTATGAAATTGGACAAAATGTGAATTAATGGCACCATGGTACAAGGTTATTCAGATATATGCCATGCCTTCTTGAATACATTTTTATTCATCGGAAAATGGAGCTAGTGTGTTGAAGCAGAAAGATCATATGACCAAGTGTTTTTGCTTTGGTTCTGACATGAACTAGCCCATTTATAAAATGATGAAAATAAGATGACCTTTAAAGTTCTTTCCAGCTTTAAAATGTGCTCTTTAAGATCGTAAAAAAGGGGAAAGAACCTACATGTGCAAAAATATTTATAGCAGCTCTTTTTGTGGTGGTAAAGAATTGGAAATTGAGGGGATGCCCATCAATTGGGGAATGGCTGAACAAGTTGCAATATATAAATGTAATGGAGTACTATTGTGCTATAAGAAATAATGAGCAGGTGGATTTCAGAAAAACCTGGAAAGGCTGACATGAACTGATGCTGAGTGAAGTGAATAGAACCAGAAGAACATTGTACATAGTAACAGCAACATTGTGCAATGATCAACTATGATAGACCTAGCTCTTCTCAGCAATACAATGATCTAAGATAATTCCAAAAGACTCATGATGGGAAATGCCATCCATATCCAGAGAAAGAACTATAGAGTCTGAATTCAGATCTAAACATAAGCTATTTTCACTTTTCTTTGTTTTTTGGTTTTGGTTTTCTGTGGCTTTTCCTTTTGTTCTGTTTCTTTTTTCACAACATGATGAATGTGGAAATATATTTAACATGATTGCACATGTATAACCCATAACAGATTGCTTGCCATCTTGGGGAAGGGAGAGGAAAAGGAGGGAAAAAAATTTGGAACTCAAAATCTTATAAAAAATGAATGTTGAAAACTATCTTTACATGTAATTGGAAAACATAAAATACAATTTACCAAAGGAAAATGTGCTCTTTATCCTATATCTCACCTTCTGTATCCAAGGGTAAATCTTTTTTATGAGAAATAAACAATATAAAAAGAAATTCTTGTTGGGGAATCAAATCTCTCATAGTAGAGCCAAGAACTGGAAGTCAAATGTCACTGAGAAGAGTTTCTTCTAGGTGTTAAAAACCTAGCCTAAATTCCAAATGAAGACTAAATATATGGAAAAACCAAGACATTACATGATCAAACACACAGAATAAGCGGTCAGCTTGCTAAAATCTAAGACAGGAGCAGTCACTCCAACAGTCAATAAGGCTCTGCTCCCTCTGCTGTGATAATTGCCCATCCCAAATGATTGTTAGTCTTTACTTTTTGATGGCTCCCAGATATGGAGAAAAGACACCTCCTGGCAAACAATAATAATAATAATAATAATAATAATAATAACCAGGCAATTTAAATGCATCAACATCCTCTGCCTGCTATGATGAATGCAGAAAATTTCTCCTGGGTGTGATGGGGCCCTGCATCTAACAGGCACCACTTTGGCCAACAGAACGCTATACCATTGTAATGAGAACCTTCAACAGTATAACATATGCTATAATATCTTGCATACATGTATATGTACAAACCAAAAATAAATATATGCATACACACTCTCCAAGACTCTAAGTTTCAAAATAGTTGTTGAACTTCCTCAGTGAAAGCTCCCTACACTGATAAAATCACAAATCTTGACCAAAACACGCGAGCACACATACAAAAAGATATCTTGCCTAATCTAGAACTGTTAACCAAGGGAAGCTGGAAAATCTTATTATCAGGGAATGTTACACAATATACATATCACACATATACATATATCATAATTATTGTCATATGTTTCGCTGGTGCAGCAGTACAAAGTGGTGGCTCTATTTCCTTCAGTTTCTCAATTCTTTGTATTTCTTTGAATTCCTATAGTCACTTACCGAAGTAGATTCTAAAGTAGGTTCTCTAGTAACAAAGTACAGTAATGCAAAGGTCCATTCATCCTTTGTTTCTGATTTAAAAACACTTTCTGATCATGGGAATGAGAGTCTGTCAAAGCTTGATAAAGGCAGGCAGCATATCTACTCTCAAATGCTCTTGATAAGCAAATGAAAAGTGATTGTCCATACCTTGAAATCTGAGTAAAAGTTTCTTTAAAATGCTGCATTGGAGTAGACTGAAATATTCGGTGTCAGCCAATATCCTAGGATTATTACATAAAGATACCATGCTTCTAATCTTGAAGGGAATAAGACAGAGGGCTTAAATAAAAATGTTTGCCATGCTCCTGGAAATGTGTGTGCCTCGAAAATGCACCATCATTAGATCTTGCCCAGCCTTTTTTTCATTCAAGACTGACGGCCATTGAATTCTTACAGTCTGTGGCAGTGGAGAGAGCACTGGTTCTAGAGCAGGAGGATCTGAGTTTGCTTCTAACTACCCGAGAGACCTCAGGCAGGTCACTTAATATTCCTGAGCCTCAGTTTCCTCATCTGCAAAATGAGGTGATTGGACTAGATGACTGACAGTCCTTCCAACTGGAGATCTATTATTCTATGATCATTGAAGTCTGCTTCTCACTAGCACCACCAATAAATGTTCAGAGATTTTGATTTCCCATGTGGGATCCACACCTCAATGAGGACATTTTTGCTCATATTACAGAGCTGTGCCATCTGTCTCAATCTACAATCTGAAGGATTTCATATATGATATGTTGCAGGATCATCTTACATGTGGACTTAAGGATAAAGCCCTCTAATCTGACATTTAAAATGGTCCAAGACAAGTCTTGATTCAATGAGACAACAGTACCATACATCACAGAAACTAAAGGAACCACTTCCAACAACAGTTTTATCCATAACAAGCAAACAGAGACCACTTAATAACAGAATCAGCAGGACAGAGAATATAAACACTATGATTTCTACAGGTAAATTTAATTATGTGGCGTTTTCATACACAGTTGGTAGATTCCCACTTCTGAGTGACTATCTGGTGACTAGGGGAGTCTTTAGCTTAGCAGTTCCTCTGCTAGAGTTCTGCATAGTTCCTGACCACCTCCTCTAAAACCACTCCTCAAATTTATAATCTTTTGTGAGGACATGGGCTTTCCAAAGCTAATGGAAATAGAGGTTTCATTCACCCACAAATACAGAGTGATACAAATTCAAGAGGCAAACAAAATTTTACAACATTCTCATAGGTCACCACCTGCCTGATACCTTGTAAAGCCCTGTGCCAACCCAAAACAATGAAGAAAGAGAAAAATCAAAACAAAACAAACAACTAACAATGGGGGGAGGGGGGGAGACAAAAAAGAAAAGGAAAGAAAAAAATGTTACATAAAATCTGAGATGTACTTCCAGGGCACCTGGAGCTCTCCCCAACATGTGGTACTTCCAATGGCATGTAAGTGAGCAAACATATCATCCTAGATACAAACATTCCCAATATACCTGAGTGTACAATATAAAATGGAGTTCCCAGACAAAGTTTCTCCAATGAGTCCTTTCAGTAGAGAAGCCCAGACAAGTGAGGTGAGTTGTTGGTCAACTAAAAAACAAACTCAGATGTCCTCAAGAGATGTGTAAGGTTTTCCAATGGTGTGGAGCTGGATCTCAGAGTTCACTTTTATAGATCGTGGGTGGCCTATTTTTAATTATTAATCATCCAGAGGCATTCCCCACTCTTTAAAATCCAACCGTATAGCCACAATGGGGCATTCTGATATTTCAATAGGAAATTCCCTTTAGTAGCCTCCAAATGAACCCCACACCCTGTAATCTCATCAGGTTAATGGGGAAGCTTCTCAAATTAGACTTCTCTGATCACCTCCTTTACATTTGTATATATTGTATTCAGATTTTTACAGTTATCCCTTGTCCTTGGGAAGAAGTCTGCTGTGATCTGATTAATGTTCCTTGGTAATTAATTTCTGTCTTCTAGTGGCACCTAATATTTTTTCTAATAATTGATTTTCCCTAGAAATATTTATCTAATACTTTATTTTCTAATAATAATTAATTGTAACAATTTCTAATCATTCTAATAATTTCAAATAACAATCTACTAATTGTTATAATAATGAAAGTTAATTATAATATCTCCAGAAGACATTATTTGGCTATCAGGCATATTGAATCTTTGGTTCTTCAGCTACCAGGTCTTATGGATTCTTTATAATATTAGAGCTTGCCTTTTCTAGTTCTGGGAAGTTATCTTTAATGATTTCCTAGACTATCAGATTCAAATACCTTGGTTTCTCTAAATTCTCCGAAATTCTGACAATCCCAACATTGCTGTATCATAGTCTGTCCTCTAGGTCTCCTGCTTGATTTTGCGTGTTTCTAATTATTTTGCTAACTCCATGATTTTCTGAACATTTCCGTCAGCATCTTTTAAGCATCTACTATGTGTCTTGCATTATGCTAAATTGTGTATTGACTATAATTCTATTTCCATTTGAATCTCTGTTTGTTGTTTCTATTGATTCTCCCAAATTTGTTTTTATGTTCTACATATACCATCTTCTTTATTATTTCCTTCTAACGTGTATTAGTATCATGTAATTCTAGCTTTATTGCTGCCCTATTTCTTTAAAATTTTCTTCAGGCTCTTTTACCATTTAATTTTAATTGTCTAAGTGGTGTTACTTCTTATGTAAATTCTCTTAGTGCATCATTTAGGCATTTGAGGACATCTCTTGGAATACCTTACATCATTTATTTTTTCCATCTCAACTCCTGATCAAGTGCTTCTGGTTTTTCTTTTTTTCCCCATTACACTGGCACTCTTATTTAGTTTGCTCATTTTTATTTTTAAAATTTTTGTTGTGTATGTGTTTTTAGTCATTTTTCTTGGTATTTTTCTTGTTTTCAAGGAGCGCATGAGTAACCTGGCTCCCACACTCTCCCATATTGACTGGAAAGCCTGTACTAATCCATTATAATGAACAACCACGCTTCTTACCACTAATACTTTGCCTTATGGCATTGGAACTATGCTTAGCCACAAAATTCCAGATGGCCCTAAAGCACCAATTACTTACTATTCAGAAGAGTATCACCTACAGAATGATTTACTAACTTTCAACTATATGTAGACCTTTATCCTTTTTATTTCTTATCATGGAATATAGGAGTTCTTTCATTTTTTTTCCCATGGTATTTACAATTTGTATTGATGATAAGCTTTTCACTGAGTTATTTTCCTTTCTAAGGATGTTTATACATGTAGTGCCCAGAGCTTATAATCACACATCTATAAGCCAAGGAGAGCAATATCAAAGCCTGATGCTCCAATCCATCTGCCACCGCAATTCCAAGTTATGTCAGCAGTTGTTAGCTGATTCCTTTTCCACAAGAACTGCTTCCCTAGATGATGGCTGTGGGGTCTAGAAATAGGACCAGTGGTTTGGGTATTGCTTCTGCTTCCAGAGCTTCTGGATTTATCTGCCTGTCAATGGCAATTGGCTAGTAGTTGTTATTAGTCATGGAAAGCGGGCCTCTTCTGCACACTGATTACCCACCTCAATGGTGACTGCAGGTGCCAGTCTAAAAGCAGTGCTGGTGATATGGGAAGCCACTGCTGTTCCCAAGGCTTTTGAGTTCAGAGTCCTGGGCTATCTCCATCGGGGTCCAATGAGTGGTGATGGCATTGTAGTGATGCCTTCTTGTGGTTTGACTTGCCTGGCATGTGTGATATGGCCTATTTACTGCATTGTATTCTCTCAAGTCCTTGAGATACAGTCCTTTTAAACACAGTCTTTAAATACTATCCTCTTAAAGTCCTTACTCTTACATGTCATATGCTTGGTTCTTATTTCATCTCATCTCATCCAGACACCCAGCTTCCCCCAGATTCTTCCATGTAGGTTTGAAATTCTCAACATCCATTCTAGGTAATACTTTGGTACCAACATTCTCAGCATTGGTTGATAACAATGTCCTAGATTTCTGACATCCTGGCTCCCTCTCCAATTCTGAATCTCCTGATTGCTAGCATTGATCATGGTAAGACCTACCTCAGTTGGCCTCTATAGTCTCTCATTAACCCTCGATTTTTGCCACTTTGTGATAGAAGGTGCCAATCTTGGCCCCTCTACATTCAGCATGTGTGTAGCCTGCCCGCAAGAAGGCATTCACCAGAAGTCTTCTCTGGCATTATGGAACTGAATTTGCTTAGATTTGGTTATTTATAAGACTCTAAAAGAGTACAGTATGTGCCAAATTACAAAGCAAAATTCAAATGAATCCAAGTCAACAAACATTTGAGGTGGTATAGTAAGGTGCTGAGTGCTACATTTAGAGTAAGAAACTTGAATTCGAATCTCAGTCCACCTCTTATCCCTATGTGACTTGGGAAAATCACTGAAACTTTCTAGGCTCAATTTTCTTATCTATAAAATGAGAAGGTTAGACCAGATGGCTTCTAGATTCTTTCTAAATCTAAATCTATAATCTGTTTATTCTATTAAGCTGTATTTATCCCATTTATCCATTAGATTGTAAGCTCCTTGCGAGCAAGGGATGTCTTTTGACTCTTTTTCGTATCATTAGCATTTAGTACAGTGCTTAGCACCTTTGTTGTTGTTCAGACATTTTTCAGTCATGTTCGACTCTTTGTGACTCCATTTAGGGTTTTCTTGGTAGAGATACTGGAGTGGTCTGCCATTTCCTTGTCCAGCTCATTTTACAGATGAGGAAATTAAGGCAAACAGGGTTAAGTGACTTACCCAGGGTCACACAGCTAGTAAGTGTCTGAGGCCAGATTTGAACTCAAGAAGATGAGTTTTCCTAGCTTCCGATCTGGCACTCCATTGACTATGTCACCTAGCTTCCAGGCATATAGTGAGTACTTAATAAATATTTACTGACTATTGTTCAGTGCATTCCATACTAGACATTGGGGAAAGTACAAAAAAAAATGACACTCTCCTTGCATTCATGGAATTTATAATCTAATAGGAGGCACGACACAGACATAAATATCTATAATACAAGAGAGAATGTGGAAAGAACATTAAAGAGATCTGTGAGGTCACGTGAGGTCTAAAGAAAGAAAAAATAATTGCTAGCTATGGAAAATGATGGAAGGAATTTATGGTTGGAAAAGAATAGTATTGTAGCAAGAGTACTAGTTTTAGAGCCCAAGGATCTGGGTTCAAAGCCTGACTCTGTCATTTACTACCTGTGTGACCTTGGGGAGGTCATAGCCTCAAGTCTTCAGTTTCCTCATTTGCAAAATGATAGGGCTGGACAAGATGATTTCTGAGGTGTATTCTAGGACTGGAGCCAATAGTTTGCTAACATTTGAGCTGGATCCTGAAGGATGGGCAGGATTTCGTCAGGCAATGATTGAAGGTAGGGATATTCTGAGCACAGGGAACAATGTGAACAAAATCATCTCATCAGGAGAGTACAGAGTACAAAGAGCAATGTGTGATCTAATCTGACCGAAGTATTCTATACTTCATCTTTGGAGGAAGACTATAATAAGATTCGAAAGGTAGAATAATGTCAAATGAGAGAAATGCAAAACCACCTACTTTTTCATGCAAAATGACTAAAAACTCTTGTTCAAAACTTCCCATTTGGTCTTACAGAACATTTTCTGAGGAAGAACTGCTGTTTGTAATAGATAACATGTCAAATAACATTAGATAGTCCTAGTTCTAAACCAAACCTCAATTGTAATAACTATATGTACACACCAGTTATTTTCAATTAATGGGTTCCAGACTTAAAGGACTTTATTTTTCTTCATATAATGGTGAGTCTACATTTACCTCATGTGAATTTAAGAAATTTCTGAACAAAAATCTTATTTGAGTTATTGCCTTCTTGACTCATAACCCTTAATCAAATGGCTGGACCAAAAGAATGGTGATCACTCAGGGTGACTTGAAGTAGATTGATGGAGATAATTGTCCAATAAGACCTCTCAGTACACTAATCACTCAGCATGTTACTAGCTGCTCAATAAGAGAAGTCAGTCTTGGTGAATTACTTAAGTGTGAGATTTTAAAACCTGATCTGAGGATCTTTCATCCTTTCAAACAAGAGATAGCCAAGTCAAGAAGGCCTACTAATAGGATAGACCCTTTTTCCTTTGTCTTCCCTCCTTGCCTCCTCTTTTTGCCCCAAGCTGTCCAAGAACCCCTCCAGGACAGTTGAGAAACATCTACAGGAGTATCTTTCCCCATTACCTTTTCCTATCACCCCCTGCCTCTGTTGGCCCCAGATTCCCAGAATCTATCTGGATTGCTCAAGTGGCATAGACACGATGGTAATCACCAACTCTATTCCTTCCCATGAGATGGAAGATCACCCAGCCTTACTCTGCTTCTATGTCCAGAATATTATCTGGCAATATTATCTGACCAGCTTGTATAACAAAAGGACCTCTGGGTCTTGCCATCTTTCCCACCCTTAGGACATTTGGGCCTTTTTATCTGTCCTGTGGCTGAACTTTCTTTTACATGGTGTCTCCTCCAATTAGAGTGTTGGCTCCTTTAAAGTTGGCATTGTCTTATTTTTCCTACTTATATCCTTAGTGCTTAGAACACAGCAAGTGCTTAATAAATTCTTTTTCACTCACTCACTCATTCATTCTGTTTTATTTGTACTTACTTAGCACTCACTTTGCTAGGAGTCATGGAATTAAAAGAGGAAGGGTTTTTGCCACTATAATTGAGGGCACAGGCTCCACGTCCTACATAATCCAGAGTGAAGATTGATCTATAATTACTATCACTCAGTAAACTTGTGAAACTAGTATTTTACTTTTTCAAATTCAAGGACCCTTTATTAATGCATACATCAATTACAGTAGCAATATTAGTAGCTGTTGATTGAGAAAAAACGTGCTAAAAAATGCTGCTATAAATTCAGTAGGTTTAAATGAATTTTTTTAGTCAATCACAACTGTGGCTACAAATATTTGAAAATTAGTAATATGTACATCTATAGGTGAATATGCAATAGCTATTAATAGAATATATTTATATTATTTATGTATATATGAGCTCATTTATTATACTAAGTCATTTAATGAGACATAAAAACTCTTCAATAACTCCAAAACCCATTAATTCAAACCAATTCACTTCAATGAGCATTTATTAAGCACCTACTGTTTACAGGACACTGTGCTAAGCCCTAGGGACAAAAAAGAAAAGAAAGCAGGCTCTGCTCTCAGAGAGCTTATATTCTAGTAGAGAAAGTGCTGTTTGTATATGAGTAAGCACCATTTCAAGCCAGAGAGACCATTACCAGAGGCCAAGGGAAGGCCTCATATAAGAGGTGCTCCTGAACTTTGAAGGAAACTAGGGATGCTTTGAGGCAGAAGTGAGGAGAGAGAACATTCCTGACTTGGGGAAGACTAGGTGGTCCACACAAGATGCAAGTTGTGAACCATAGTAATAGAACCATTTTCCCTAAGTGCCATCTAACATTGATATCTCCAAAGGAATCATAGCAGCTGTAAAATCAAGGAAGCAGGACTTTTCCGGTCATCAGTACTAGTGAAGCAGAGTCATCTGGTACATCTATACCCACAATCATAATATCTAGAGTGCATCTTAACCTTGCTAGTTTAAAAAAAATTGTCAGCTAAGTAGGAAGAGGGGTTCTATGTATGCGTTCCAGAAGAAACAATAATAATAACATCATAGGTTTAGAACTGGCATAAACTTCAGAGATAATCTAGTCCCACCCCTTCCTCATTTTACAGATGAAGAACCCGAGGTCCAAAGAGGGCAAGTAATCTGCATTATGTAATGATTTGTTTCCTTAGTGCCTGGTGTTTTGCCCCTTTGGAGTTCATATAGTTGTACTTTCCAATTGCTCAAACGGTTTGTGTAGCAATAAAGTACAGTCATGAAGAAGACTAGCTTATCCGTTGGCCTTCTATTGCTATATAATACAACCCACCCCACAAATAGATTTGGTTAACCAGGGTCAGCTGAACTTGAACACAACCTCCAATACACATACAAATTAAACCTGGACCACAAACCCAAAGCCTGAGAGAAAAAAAAAATGGGATACAGATTAAATGTGGCCATAGACAAGTAAGAATTCTAGCAAAAAAAAATATTACTCATACTGTGCTGTCATTAATCATAGATTGGATATAATCAAGTTTCTATTATTTCTGTGAATCAGAGAATTTAAGACAATGTAATTCAGCAGACTCATTCTATAGATTAAAAAAAATAAGCACGAAAAAGTCACAGAGCAATTTAGTGTGAAAACTAGCAAAAGAACCCTATCTCCTGAAACCCAGGCCAGTGGCCTTCACACAATGCCCACCCTGTGGCTTGACTCCCTCTGCACCCATAAGCCCTGAATGTATACCATGTAGGGAAGTGGGGGGGTTTGGTTGGTTGGTCTTTGGGGGGAGTGTATGTTAAGAGAAGTCCAACCTTAATCCTAAGCAAAGTTACTGTGTTTAATTACACTAAGCAAAATTGACAGGATGGTTTCTTGATGAAGGGAAAAGGCAAAAAGGTAGGCACAAAGAAATGAAAAACAGACCAGGAAGGCCACAATCCACTGTCTGCCACAGCCTCACCCTTCCAAAGCAATTCAGCAGTACCAAGGCTGAGTTTGGCAACAAGAAGTCAATGAGGCCTTAATTGTCTGAAAAAACTCCAGAACCATGGAAATAGTCAGCCAGTGCCAGATGCTTACACCAGTCCTTGTCGCACAGAGAGAAGTTGTCTCTGCTATTAACTCTTCCATTTTTCATTCTGCCTACAAAGATATTCTATTTCCCCTCCTCCCAATCTGGAAGAACTACAAATCCCAGAATGTTTGTGGCCAGCCAACCCCTTACTAGAAGTTATTACATTCATATGTATGCAAAATCTTTACATAACACACACATATATATCCATATAGATATAGGTGTCTATATGACATACATATATCGACGCATATAAATATGCACATGCATACATATACATACATATACATATACATACATATACATACATATACATACATATATATACATATATATATATGTACATATATATAGACTGCAAGGTGGCAGCTAGAGGCTAGAGTGCCAGATCTGTAGTTAGGAAGGCTCCATCTTCATGAGTTCAAATCTGGCCTCAAACACTTAACTAGCTTGTGTGACCCTGGACCCTTGACCCTGTTTGCCTCAATTTCCTCATCTGTAAAATGAGCTGGAGAGGGAATGTCAAACCACTCCAGCATCTCTGCCAAGAAAACCCCAAATGGGGTCACAAAAGTAACTGAAATGACTGAACAACAACAATGACATATATTTATATAGATTCATAGATGTAGATACATCTATATACATACATGTACATCTACATCTATGTATCTATAGATGTATATGTATATACACGTAGATGCATAGAAGTATCTAAATAGATATATAGCTATACATCTCAACATAAATATGTGTCTATATAGATATATACGACCCTGCAAGGTAGGTGCTGTTACCATCCCTGTTTTATAGCTAAGGAAACCCTAAGATTCAGAGACATTAAGGGAACTGCCTGGGGTCTCCCAAGGAGTAGGCGCAGAACCTAGAATAAAACTCCAGGTCTACGACTAATCCTCTTCTCCAGACTTCCTTTCTTGATTCCCAAAAGGAGCCGGATGAGAAAGGATAGACTACTCAATATAAATATTAACAAAATCCCTGAAAATTCATATTTTAATAATAAGATCTTGCATTTGCATACAACCTTAAATTTTGAAAAAGTACTTTCATACTAAGTCTCATAACCCTGTGAGGGTAGGCAGGGCAATCATTTTGTTGTTCAGTCATTTTCAGTCGTGTCCAACTCTTTGTGACTCTGGTTGGGGTTTTCATGGCGAAGATACTGGAGTGGTTTACCATTTCCTTCTTTGGCTTGTTTTACAGATGAGAAAACTAAGGCAAACAGGGTTGAGTGACTTGCCCAGGATCACGCAGGTAGTAAGCGTCTGAGGCCGGATTTGAACACCGGAAGATGCGTTTTTCTGATTCCCAGCCCAGCATTCTATCCACTGCACCACCTAGCTATACCCCCCCGGGCAATCATGCTTATCCCCTCTTTGCCAAGGAGAAAACTGGAAAACAGAAATTAAGGAACTTACCAAAGGTTCACACAAAGACAAAAACACACACAAATTCATGCAGTAGCACCATGACTGAGCCAGATCTAGAATTTAGCTCTCCTGACTCTTATTCTTTTTCTCTTTCCAAAACACCACACCATAGCTCATGTTGAGACAGAAACTTAAAGCCATTATTTCATTTAATCCTCACAAACACCAAGTAGTATTATCCTCCCATTACAGATGGAGAGAACAACATGAGTAAGTAACATCTTCATCAAGTAAAAAGGAGAATAAATCCTCAAGTTCTCTGAGGGCAATGACCATGTCCTGTGTTTCTTTTGTTAGGACCAATCATGAAAGGGAGTCACAGAAACATCTTTGAGTTTGCCCCCCTAGACAAATGGTAGAGTACTAATTAGATAGGACTTTTGAAACCCCTGGAAATGCTTAAATCCTTAAGTGGCTTACCTCATCCTGTGATTTTAATGCTTATATACAGCTGCCTAGTTATAAGGGCTTCAGGCACCATGCCTTTGTCCACTTGAAATTCATAGTGTGACTTTGGGAGAATTATGGGTTTTCTTAGTACCTCTAGGATTGTAAGAAGATATAAGATTGTAAGAAGATGGGATGGAGGAATTTTGAATATTCAGCCTGGATGAAAGGGGAGGGTATGAGAAGGTAGGTTGTGGAGGGAATAAATGATAGTGGGGATCATGATAACTGTCTTCAAGTATTAAAAGATCATATGATCAAGACATCTCCCTTGTTCTAAAAAGCCTCAGAGAGCAAACTAGAAACAACTGGTGGAATCTGAAGTCCCTCACTGGACATCTTCAAGGAAAGCCTGGATGACTGTTTATCAGGATTGTTGTGGACATGTTTTCCATTCAGGTACATCTCATAATAGAGGGCTTCTGTGGCCTCTGTTGATAAGCACCATCTCTATTTTCTCACCTCACACTCATTTCTTGACACTTTTCAATCTAGGATGTTGGGAAAACTGGAAAACCTGCCACTGCTAGAGGGACCCCTTTTCCCTTAACCTCTTCTCCCAGCCCAGGGTTGCACACAACTCATCTCCATGCCCAGAACATTCTTCCTCCTCTCTGTCTCTTGGAACTTCTGGCTACTTTCAAGGCTCAGCTCATGTCAACTCCTACAAAATGTATTTCTTGATTCTCCCAGGCATTGGTCCTCACCCCCACTCCCCACACTGGCCTTGTGTATATGTACACACATAAAAGTATATATGCACATATATATATATATATATATACACACTTTTATTAACATAGTGTTTGTGTATATGTTGTATCCTTTTAATAGAATGCATGCTCCTTAAGGGAAAGAATTTAGTTAATCAGTTGACAAGCATCTATTAAGCACTTACTATGTACCAAAGACTGTGCTAAACACTGGGCATACAAGGAAAAGCAAAAGTCAGTCTCTGCTCTCAAAGAACTTGCAGTCTAATGGGGGAGAATATTGTCTCAATTTTCTCTTTGCACTCCTAACACACTATTTGGCACACAGTAGGTAATTTGTAATAGTTCATTGAACTGAATTAAATTCTAATTTTGAGATTCCATGATTCTAAGACTTAGGATATATCATATCAAAGTGGAAAAAAAAACTAGAATTTTTTCTCAAGGCACAGGTTTGAATTTTATTTTGATCTACCTGAATCTCAGTTTCCTTATCTGAAAAATGGGTATGATAATAATCATACCATCTATTAAATTAAATATTACATAGAAAGCATTTTGCTGGACACTGGGCAGATACCAAAAATTTGCATAAGAAATGGTTCCTGGACTCATTGAGATTATATTCTTCCTAAGGCTTCAAAGGGTTATTTTGAGTATCAAATGAGATTATAGTGTAATGTTCTTTGTAACCATAAAGCACCATATAAATGTGAGCTGTTAAAAAAAATGAGACCTGCAGGTTGTGATCAGAAAAAACATTTATTAAGTGCCCATCAGAATAAAGCTTTGTGCTAGGCTTTAAAATAAAATGAGTCCCTCAAGTGGTTCATAAGCTCAGTCAGCCCTCCTCACACCCTATTTCTCATTTATTTCCTTATTAAGATATAAAAGTATGCACTTAGATGTACTTAAATAAGGCAATGACATGAGATAGGCATCCTTGACTCCCTCTTCTTAAAAAAATTCAAATAATAAATAACCCAACAAATCCCCAGTTGATGGAGAAATTTTCAGCACTCATTAGGCAGGGCTCTACAGAAAGAGACTTGTGATTTATAGAACATTTGCATGTTTGAGAGAGAGAATGAGGGAGAGAAGGCACGGCAGCTAGGTGGCACAATGGATAGAACACCAGACCTGGAGTCTGGCCTCAGACATTTACTAGTTGTGTGACCCTGGGCAAGTCATTTAACCCTCATCCATAAAATGAGCTGGTGAAGGAAATGGCAAACCATTCTAGTATCTTTGCCAAGAAAACCCCAAATGGGGTCACGAAGAGTTGGACTCGATTGAAAGAACTAAACAACAACAAAGAGAGGGCAATGAATGGAAGCTTCCTGAAGGTATGGACTGCCTCACCTTTTTTTGTATACCCAGTGCCTAGCACAGTGTCGGGCACACAATAGGTACTTCATAATTGATTGTTTATTGATTGAGGGAATAAAAAATGGTAGAAAAAGAGAGGAAGAAATGGGGGGGGGAAAGGCAGAGGATGAAAAGAAGAAAAAGGAGGAGAAGGAGGTATACAGGATAAAGGAGAGTAAAATCCAAAGAAAAGAGAGAAAGAATATAAACAAGATATAAAAGAGTTAAGATGGGTAAAAAGTTAGAAGAGAATTTGAGTAGAAACAGAAGAAAAAGAGCCAGTGAAGGGGGAAAAAGAAATTCCAGGTCAAGGACTTGATGATGTAATTTACACATTTACATACATAAGTTCTGCTAAGGCAGATATGATCCAGTCCTATGATCATCTAGGTATCATATTATCTGTTTCATAGAACTGGATGAAGCATATTCATAGAACTGGAGATTCAGAAATTGAGGGGACCTTCAAAGTCATTTAGATCAATCTCCTCATCTAACAGATGATGAAATTGAAGCCCAGAGGGGTTGAGTAACTTACTCAAAGTCACACAAGTAGTAAGAGACAGATGTAGCATTAGAACACAAGTCCTCTGACTCAAGTCAGTGCTCCTTCCGCTGTACCATGCTCCTTTAAGGTCTGAGGTCTGAGGTCTGAAGTCTAAGACTGTGAGGTCATTTGGATTTCATTGGAAAGGGTGATAGTCTTTTCAATTTCCCAGTGCTCCTAATACTGTGTCTTGATTTGTTTCCTCCCTGCTGTGTTGACACATGCTTTTCTTGGCAAGCTCTCTTCCCTACAAACGACCTCTCTCTCTCCTTCCCACACCTCTCCTGCAAGATGCTTAAGTCTCCCTTCTTCCTGAATTTTTTTTTCACTTCGGCTTTTTCCTACTGTGCTTTAAATCTGAGGTGCAGCCAGCACTTTCAAATCCTTCCAACTAACAGCTCCAAGCAAAATGTCCATACGGATTATCTAAAGAACATTATCCTTTGTATCCCAAGACAATACTGTCAGTGATACTATTTCCTCTGTGGGCCTTTCCACAGTCATGTGATGTCTGTTGTAGTTCTCAGGGGATGGCTTAGGTCACATCATTACTTGTGGCCCTCTAAGTCTGCGGTACATTAAAAAAAGACTTCAGTTAGAAAGAAGGAAATGGAAAACTACTCCAGTAGCTTTGCCAAGAAAGCCCTATGGACAGTATTGGATTGCTATGGTCCACAGGGTCACGAAGAGTTGGACAAGACTAAACTCCACAACAATAGGAAGGGATGCAGAGTCTGAGCTCAAACCCTTAAATTCAGGCTGTTACAGCCAGAAAATCATTTAATCCAGCTCATTTATTTACAAATAAGGAAAATGAGGCCCAGAGGGGATTCAATTATTATGGTCAATTTCAGATAGCCAGAACGCCACAGTGAAGAATCAATCCCATCTTCTCATTCCAAGTCTAGGACTCTCCACAAAACTTCATTCCCAAGTTGTAAGGTTATTGAAGGCAGGATATCATAGATCATAAACCTAGAGCTGGAAGTGACCTCAGAAGTCCAATTCAGCCGCTTCATTTTGCACATAAGGAAACTGAGTCCCAAGATGCTTAAGTGACTTGCCCAGTAACATGAAGTAGCATCAGAAGAGAAGTAGAATATTACACACTTTTTATTTTATCCCCCACAGCACTTAGTTGAGTTAAGGGTTAAGCACATAACTGAACTGAACATGAATTTTTAAATTATTATTATACTGTATTCTTAGCAGTAGGCAACTACTGTGTCCACCTCTGCCTGGCACCCTATTGTAGAATGAGTCACTTGCATTTACACTGACAACTGTTCACAACTTTGCTCCAAATCAGTTGTTACTCACAGCCTCTATCCTTCCTCTGTCATCTGCCTATGATTTTCTGGTTGTTTCCTTTCACGGTACCTTGTCGTGATAATCTGTTAAATCATTTTTTCTCTCTATTGGTTAAAGAATAAAATAAAATAAACCATCCTAGAGAGAATACAATCTACTGACTAGCTCCTAACTATAAACACTGAGAACTCTCACCATTGGTCATGTAATTTTGACCAAGTGAGTCTTATTTCCCTTCTGGTTAACTTCTTGTCTCCATTTCTAAAGTACCTTTCAAAACTTAGATAAAGGTTTCCATTTAATTTTCCAGTTCAGTGTAAGACCTGCAGCCAAAACTCCCTGGAAGAATCCTTTTGGCCTTCTTTATTTTACTCCTTTTCTCTTGTGCCTTTCTTTTAGAATTATGGGAGGGAGGGATGCAGGGAGGAAAAGAAGAAAGAGTTTTTCTCTCTCCCCTACCCATCCCCCAGGAGCAGTTCACAGTGCCTTGCCATAGAAGCACATGGTGAAATGCATGTACTTGCCCATAGCGCCCGATAGGAGAGTTCCTGCAGGAGGAAGTAGCTGGCCCAGGAGATGGCCAGCAGCCCAGGCAGTGATACAGTCTCTGCAGAAGCCAATGTCAGAAGCAGACACGCGCTTGCCCACTCAGTCCATCACAGACAACGTGCCTCCAGCCCAAACTCCTGGGTAGTTGCATTCGATGGAGAACTTTACGAGCTACCATGAGGGCCTTTCTGCATTTCCTGTTATCCGTTTACGGCTCCAGGAGTGCTCCTCATTTTCTGTAGGGTGAAATAAAGTCTTTTCTCTCCCCACCTACCCAGCGCTTTTCAACATAAAAGTAAAAATGCTCTTGGAGGAGTAGGGTGGGGGATGGAATGTGTAATTCTTGCACATCTTATGTCTCATGCTACAAATTTGTGGTTCCCTGCTGGTCCATGAAGAGGTAGCTGTTACTTGCTCAGGACAAGTAGGAAGTTTTACATAATAGGAAGACCAGAAACTTTTGTTTCTGAGTCCTGGCTGTGCCACTTATTAGCTCTGTGACCTTAGTAAGTCATTTCACTTCACTAGAAGGGACACCTAGGTGGTGGCATAGTGCACAGAGAGCACTGGGCCTGGGGTCAGGAAGGCCTGACTTCAAATATGGCCTCAGACACTCACTAACTGGGTGACCCTGGGCAAGTTGCTTAACCTCTGATTGCCTCTGTTTCCTCAACTGTGAAATGGGGATCATGATAGCACCTATCCCCCAGGGTTGTTGTGACTACCAAATGAGATATTTGTAAAAAAAAAGTGCTTAGCACAGTGTCTGGAGCATGGCAGGTGCTAGATAAATGCTCATTCCCTTTTTCTCTTCTCCTTCCCAGGGCCTCGGTTTTCTCATCATTCTAGGGGGAGGATTAAATGAGTGCTAAAGTCCCTTTAAGCACTAAGATTCTGTGACTGTGAGTATCAAATGCTTGTTTTACCTCCTACTTTACAAACCTAGGGGGAGAATGGATTTGTAAAATATTTTCAGAAACAAGTTAGTTTTAAATTTTTTCATAATGCTGGGGATGTGATTTGGAAATATAATGGCAGTCTAATGCTTCAATTTAATCCATTCAATGTGACAAATATTTAAGTGTCTACTATGTGCAAGGCATTGCTAGGTGCTAAGGATATAAAATTAAGTCAACAAGCATTTATTAAATGCCTACTATGTGCAAAGCACTGATAGGTGCTAAGGATAGGAAGTCAAGTCAAGCATTTATAAAGTGCCTACTGTGTGGGTACTGTGCTAAGTGTTGAGGATTAAAAAAAAGGCAAACAAAAAACAAAAACAATAGAACAGTCCTTCTGCTCATGAGCCTTTAGTCTAATGGCAGGGGAGACATGCATGCAAACAACTCCGTACAAACAAGATACATATAGGATAAATTGGAAATCACTTTGCAGAGAAGAAACCAAGATTAAAGAGGACTGGGCTAAAGACCCCCTTCAGTAGATGGAGCTTTAGCTGAGACTTGAAAGAAGCCAAGAGGCAGAGGTGGTGAGGGAGAGAGCTGCTGGCACAGGGGACAGCCAGGGAAAATTCCCAGAGTCATGAGATGGAGCGTCCTTTGTAAGAAACAGAAAGGAGGCCGATGTCGGTAGATATTAATGTATGTAGAGGGAAGTAAGGTGTAAGAAAACTAGAAAGGGCTCTGAAGGGATTTAAAAGCCAAACAGAGGATTTCATATTTGATCTTGGAGGTAAACGGAATCCAATGAAGTTTGTTGAATAATGAGGAAACATGGTCAGACCTGCTCCTTAGGAAGATCGATTTGACAACTGAGTGGAGGCTGAATTAGAGTACGGCATCTTTGAGGCAAAGAGACCAACCACCAAGTATTTGCAACAGTCTAGGCATGAGGGGGTGAGGGCTTGCACAAAGGTGGTGCAAAGCGGTAGTGGTGTTGCAGGAGAGAAGATGTTATGAAATGATTAACAGCAGGACTTAGCAACAGATTGGGTCGAGTGGGGGAAGTGAGAGAAGTCAAGGATGACATCTAGGTTTTATGCCTGGGTAAGTGGGAGGACCGTGGTACCTTTGAGAGTAATACAGAACTTAGAAAACGGTGAGGATTTGGGGAGTGGGGGAGAAGAAAGACAATGAGTTCAGTTTTGGAAATGTTGAGTTTCAGATGGCTATAGGACATCCGGATCAAGATGTCCAATAGGCATCTAGAGCTGTGAGACTGGAGGTCAGGAGAAAGGTTGTACAAGTAGATTTGAGAATTATCTTCATAGAGATCATACCCTATGGGAGCTGACAAGATCACCAAAAAAAAACAGTCTAGAAAGAGAGGAGGAGAGCCTTGGGTTGATACCCACAGTTACCCACAGGGAGTGGCCTGGATGAAGGTGAAGCAAAAGAGACTAAGGAGTGACCAGAAAGATAATAGGCTAACCAAGAGAGAGCAGTGTCGTGGAAACCTAGCGAGAAGAGAAGATCAAGGAGAAGAGTGTCAGAAGTGCAGAGAGTTTGGGAAGGATGAGTGTTGAGAAGAGGCCAATAGATATGGTGATTAAGAGGTCAATGACAACTTAGCAAGGGCAATTTCGGTTGAATGATAAGGCAGGAAGACAGACTGAAAAGGGCAAAGGAAGTGGAGGCTCCTATTGTAGAAGGTTTTCTCAAGGACTTTAGTCATGAAAGAGAGGGGAAATACAGGATGATAGCTTGGAAAATGGATGGATCAAGTGAAGGTTTTTTGAGGAATGGGGAGACATGGGCGTGTTTATAGGCAGCATGGAAATAGTCAGTAGACAGGGAGAGATTAAAGATAAAGTGAGAGAATGGGGATAGTAGAAGGGGCAATCTGCTGGAGAAGACAGGATGGAGTGAGATCCTTTGAGTATGTAGAGAGGACTGCCTTGGCAAGAAGAGCCACCTGTTCATGTGAGACAACAGTAAAGGAGAAGATGGTAGCAGAAGTCATCTTATGAGGATGGAGGGGAGAGGAAGGACCTCTCAGCAAATAGCCTCCCTTATTTTTTTCAGTGAAATATGAGGCATCTGAGAGGATGGCTTATGGAGACTTAAGGAGGACAAAAGGGTTTGAAAAAGCCACTGTAGTGAGTAGCATAGTAAATTGATTAGAAAGGTGTACAAAGTTTGTCTTGCTCCAGTGAGGCCCCAGTTAAGATGATGTAACATAAATTTGTAGTGAACCTAGTTAGCATGTTTTTTTTTTATTTTCTCCAGATTTATTCAGCAGGAAATGAGTAGTGGGTATAATCCAAAGCTGATTAGTGGCAGGGGTGTGCGTAAGCCCACTCATTCCTGCTTTATAGAGTTGGTATGAGCTGTTAAATTTTCGGTGTGAGCATTTACACCTCAAAAATCAGCAAATGTTACAAATTGATTAATATTTTTTTATTTCTAGACTTAAGAAAATGATGGAGGAAATGTTAATAATGCAGAGTAAACTTAAAAGTGTGTTGTATGGACTTTTTTTTAAAGAGCTGGTTGTTAAAAGTTTACCAGCACACCCCTGGTAAGGAGACAAGAAGGCAGTGTAGAATTGAACTGGTTCATCAAGGGGTCAAGATGGGGAAGAAAAGGCAGTACAGCCAGTACAGAAATGATGGCTTGGGAAAGAAGTAAGGGATTGATTGGATTGGAACAAAAAAAAAACAGGGGTAGTTATGCAAGGCCCAGAGGGAGAGTAGAATGACAACAGATTATGGTCAGATAAAAGGGATTTCAGAGTTCATGAAAAAAGGCAAAACTAAAACTCCCATATTCCTTGCACCTCCTTTCCAAAATTTGGCCTTTCTTCATTTAAACCCTAGGGAATTAATATAAGGCAGGTTAAACAACTGCATCCCAACTTCAATCCGGGAATCACATGTTTGAGCTGTAAGGGTTCTTAGATATCATGTAATCCAAACTCTTTGCTTTTCGGATGAGAACGGAGAAGTGTAATGACTTAGCTTTGGTCAAGAGCTTCTCTGTTCTGGGGTCACTATCTCAATCCTTCATTTACCTGAGCTCTCTGCAAAGCTACAGGGAAAACCAGCATGTCTCTCAATCTCAGACTTGGAAGGGAATTCACAGGTTACCCAGTCCTTTCTATCCTGACAGGTGGTCATCCAGCTTCCACTTGAGGCACCGCTGGTCATCCCATAAAATAAGCAGTTTGGCTCATCATGAACCTGACCCTGTCATCTTTCTCTGCCCTGTGACATCCATCCTCCAAACTGTCACTCACACACACATACCATAAATGCAAAACAAAAAAAAAGTGTTCAAATATTCCCAATGCATGTGTATTTTCTTGAAAATGTTTAGAAAATGCTATCCTATAAATCATAAAGAACAGATGTGGAGAAGCTGGGCAAAGAGAATGTAACAGGAACAGTTCAGATCTGAGACAAAGCTTTAAGAAAATGCTGATACTGCTACTGATCTTAGCTCTCAACAGAGCACATGGAGAAATAACAGAACAAACTCTTAAGGGGCTGGGGAACTAAAGCATCTGTTTCCTGCCCAGGGATGATTGAGATCTGGGTAATAGGGTTTCTGCCAGGGCACATTGTGCCAGCCAAATGCAATAGATTTATAAGAAAAGTGGGTGGATGGAGGGAATGCAGCAGACTTAAGTGGGGCTGGGCTTCTGAACAACATCTGAAACCAAATCTCACCAAAATCTCAATTGAAAAAAAAAATCAATTGTGACTTGGAACTGAACACTGCTACATGGGCAGAAAACTGGTAAGCCTGACCTTCAGCAAAGAGCAAAAATTGGCCACAAAGTACCAGTAACCAACAATGTCAATCTGCATTTCTATGGCAGCTTAAAGTTTATAATACACATTCTTCACACCACTGTGAAGCAGGTAATGCAAATGGAATTATACCCATTTTACAGATGAAGAAATTGAAGCCCAGAGAGATGAAATTATTTGGCCATGGCCACAAAGGTTGTTGTCAAGAGTTGGGTTTCCAGCTCAGGTCTTTTAACTGAAAGATCAGTATTCTTTCAACTCAAAGATGTCACAAAAGAGATTATGGCCTGGAGTTAGGCAACAGAACAGAACTTCTGGTGTTGGTTCCATTACCTCCTAGCTGTGTAGCCACAGCAAAGTCACCTCAGTCTCCATGACTGTTTCCTCATCTGCAGAATGGATAGTATAATATTTTTACTATTTACCTCACTGAGTTGTAAAGAAACTGCTTTGAAAAGCTTTAAGCACTAAAAAAAATGTGAATTATCATCATTTGTTGGGGGATGGGACACCAGACTATGACTTCATTCTGTAGAGAAGCCCCTTCTTAATGCCAATGTGCACTAGCTATGTAACTTAAGGTGTTGGAGAGTTGGGGGTGGGGGTTGTTGGGCAAGGATTGAGAGACGAAATAAAACAGCTGGGATGACAAGCCAGTATGTTTCCAGAGTAGGACTTAAACCCAGTTCTTCCTGACTCAGAGGCCAGTTTTCATGCTGCCTTTCTATCATCATCATTATTATAAGTTAAACATTCCATACGATGAAAACCATGAGACATCAGACCTACAGTAGGAGATACCTAAGGGATTATCTAGTTCAGGGGTTCTTAACTTGGAGGACCTTGAGAGTCTGTTTTTATTTTAACATTTTGGTAACTATTTTTCTCTTTGTGAATGTGACCTGATTCAATTTAGTTCAACAAACCTTTAGTAAGTACTTACAATATGTCAGACACTATTAGGTGTAAGGGGTATGAACCCATGGCCTTGAGCTTCAAAGTACTGAATAGACCCCAAATGCTCAAAGATGAAGTCTTTGCTATTGTGAAAGGACAAAATAAGAGAGAGTAAAAGAGAATGGGCTGCTAATTACTTTTCTTTCTCAATAAAGCTCTGCAGAGGAATGACACCAAGTTACATTAGCCCCATTCCCCACACTCCCAACTCTGAAATAGGGACAGAAATCACAAGGCAAGATTCAACCTGGAAAATACCTTCCATGGGTAACAATAAGTTCCAACACAAAGTTTTGGCAGCCAAAAGTGGCTTGGGGGGTTGCCAAGAAAGATTCTAAGGATGATGATACCGGTCAGCAAATTGGAAAGGAATTACAATGCAATAAGGCAGCAAAAGTCAGTGCTAATGTGACTTTCAGAGCTTCTTCAGCAAAAGCATCACATTGCAAGTTAGAAGAGTGATGATTCCCCTATATCTGTGAGGCCACACTTAAAATTTAGCATTAGATTCTTAGCACATTAGTCTGGGAAAATCCGTATAGAGGAAAAAGCACTGGCCCAGGAGTCAGAAGACCTGAGCTTGATTCCCAGCTGGGTTGCTAGCTCTATGACTTGGGCAAATCTCTTCTTTTCTATGGGCCTCAGTTTTCCCATCTGTTAAATGAGGAGGGTGAAGTAGATAGAGTGTGAGGTCCCCTTCAGTTCTAAAATTCTCTGATACTTTGAGTAAAAAGTTCTTTAAGCACTTATTGGGAGTTGTGCCTAGGGTGTGGGTGAAATGAAGACAAAGAAATAATAATAACAATAATGATGATGATAATGATAATAATAATAATAATAGCTAGCACTGATATAATGCCTGAAGGTTGGCAAAGTGCTTTACAAGCTTTTCTCATTTGATTATTATTACAACTTTGGGAGGTAGGTGTTATTATTATCTTCATTTTACAAATGTGGAAGCTAAGCACATAGCAGTGAAATGATTTGCCCAAGCCTGGATTTTAACTCAGGTCTTCCTGACTCCAGGTGCAGTGCTCTTGTCCACTACACCAACTACCTCTAATTGAGGCTGAATGTTATGAAAAATATTAGAATAAAATCAGTCAGGCCTTTCGATTTTTAAAGAAAGACGCAAAGGTTCAACTAGAGAACTATAGGTTACTCTGCCTAGAAAGGACCTTAAAATGTTGTTTTCTACTTTCTCCTGCCTTAGGAACAGGATTACATTTATGCCATTTTAGACTAACAGAGATTATTCCTAAACTTGTACGTTTACAGAAAGGTAAAGTGGTTAGGATTCGGCACTTTCACCAAAGCAGCCAATGAAAGTTTCATTCCAATCCTGTTGAGGCAGCTAGATGGCACAGTAGATAGAGCACCAGGCCTGAAGTCAGTAAGATTCACCTTCCTGAGTTCAAATCTAGCCTCCAACACTTACCAGCTGCGTGACTCTGGGCAAGTCACTTTACCTTGTTTGCCTCAGTTTCCTCACCTGTCAAATGAGTTGAAGAAGGAAATGGCAAACCACTCCAGTATCTCTACCAAGAAAACCCCAAATGGGGTCATGAAGAGTTGGACACAACTGAAAAAAATGATTAAACAACAACAATTCTATAATCCTGCTCAGTAATTAATTTTAGTGAATCGGACTTCATATGTTCAGAAAATTCCTTCTTCAATCTAACATCAATTCAAGTAATTTCCTCTAAATATACATAAGTAAATATAAACCCTCCCTAAAAAAGACTGATTTTATGACTACCCTTTGTACAAGAAAATCTTCAGACACAAAAAAGTTATTGCTAAGTCACCCCTCAGTATTCCCTTCTCCAGACAAACCAACCCACATTCACTGAGCTTTCTTTCATACATACCTCCTAGGTCCTATCCATTCCCTGTTTTTCATGATCTCACAGGATCGTGGCACCAACTCAAACCCTCTCCTCTTACAAGGGAGTACATGGAGGTCCAGAGGGGAAAGGTATTTGTTCAATACTTTCCAGTGGCAAAGCTGGAAATAAAAGAAGGTCTCCTGAGTCAAAATCCCATGTTCCTTCTACTGCCTCATGTTGTCTCCAGGCTCAGAGTTCCACAAATTTCTATTTATCTGTAGGGGTTCAAACTCATTGCTATTATATAATCATCTTTATCCTGTAGAGAACTAAGCTAAAGCTCAGCCTGCCCCATTGCTGGTGATGGTAACGAGGGCTTGAACCCAGGTCCTCTGATACCAAGACCAAATCTGCAATACTATGCTGTTTCTCAAGGATCATCTTCCAGTTTCAATTTCTTATACTTCTGACATTGCAACACGCTTTTCTATTTATCTTTTTAGCAACAGTCTTCTTTCCATAGTATACTTGGCTGGAAACTAAACCAGACAGGCTCACCCTGCACTGAACTGTGTGTAATGAAAGAACCAGTGATTTTTTTCACTCCCAATTGTCCTTGCTTTATGTGGTTCTGTCTCATCCATCAGCTCATCAGCAATAACAGTGCTAGGTTAATCATTCTGTTTCTGAAGGTTCATATTCTCTAGAAACAAGAGGAACAGGGCACATGCTTACTCAAACAATGTGTTAGAGCCAGGATTAAAATTCAGAAGGCTTACTTCCATGAACTCCTACCAAGTCATATTTCTAGCTTTCCCTCACACTCTCCGCCATCTACTTTTCAGTCCTGCCAAAACGGAATTGCTAACTATTCCCCCAACTGGTTTCTTATTCCTTGCTACCAACCAACCAACCCTCATGCTGGCGATGCCTTTTCCCTTGTCACCTCTATTTGTCAAAAATGTGTCCATCCTTCATGTTCAAACTCAGTTATTCTCTCTCCATGAAGCTTTACTGGATCTCATCAGTGAGACACGAAACTAATAAAACTGATATTGATATAGTGCTTTTTTAAAACAAAAATTTCATAATGCTTCATATGCATTATCTCACTTGAACCTCATAACAATCCACTGAGATAGGTGCTAGCAGTATTATAGGAGATCAATTGATCTCTACTAATAAGGAGAGAATCCCATGCCAGTAGCCCTTGAGGTCAAAGTTACAGGATTCATTTTACAGATGCAGAAACTGAGAATTAGATTAAGTGACTTGCTCATGCTAACACAGCTAATGAATGACAGAGGTAGATTTGAACCCAGGTCTTCCAAACTCTAAGTTTAACACATTGCCATGTTGCCAGCCTCTTTCCTCATATCTTTCATAGTCCTTTGTGTGTGTATGAGTATAGATATAGATATAGAAAGAGACATAGATACATATGCTATAGACATGGATGGTATATAAATATATCTCGCATGAGACATATGGGTGTGTATTATCATATATCCGGTATATATATGTGTGTATGTATACAGTATGTATATTATATATACTGTGTATGTGTCTATGTGTGTGAGTGTAGATATAGATATAGGAAGAGACATAGATTCAGATGCTATAGATATGGATGGTATATAAAGAAAGATATCTCATATGAGATATATGGGTGTGTATTATCATATATCCAGTATATATGTGTGTGTATGTATACAGCATACATATACATATTTACTGTATATATACTATATATTGTGTATATATGTGTGTGTGTATACATGTATGTACTGGATATATGATAATATATTCAGACTAGTCTTTCCCAATTAGCAGGCCGTCTATGCCCTAGGTAACCCCTCCTCTATTTGGATTAACCCTTTTCCAGAACCCCCTATCTCTAGAATTTTCTGTGACCATGCAGCACTTCCTTGGGGATGTATGATGGAGGACACCTTCTCCTCTCTACTTCAGAGATAATGCAGACATCCTCTAACAATTTCCTTTCAATTATGATGACAAAGCTGGACCTAAAATGGAGATCTCCTGAGTTCAAATCCCACATTCCTTCTGTTACCTCATGCTGTCTCCATGCTCCCAGTTCCACAAATTCCTCTTAACCTGTAGGGTTAGTGCCAAGCCACAATTCCCTATATATACTAAAGGGTCGACTTCCTCCCCTCATGCCTCTCCTTCCTATGCCCTTGAGGTGTAACAGCACCTCTCTGAGGTCTGGTTGGTGATGGGGTGCCCTTCCCCTCTATCAGGCCCAGCCCCATGAGCACATAGTCTTCTAAATAAATCTTTGTATTGAATGGGTTCTCCTACTATTTGTGTCTTCTTTCCTTCGGTGCAGTGTCTTGTGGGATCTCTCAAAAAACACTGCATCCCCTTTCCTGGGCACTTGAGCAGGGAGGTATTAGCTGCTGAAACAATTGCAGCAGTAACAGGGGCAGGAGCAGAGGCATCAGCACACTGGCAGAGAGAGAGAAATAGTCACCCACAGAGAGAGAGAGAGAGAGAGAGAGAGAGAGAGAAACCACCAGAAAGAAGAAAATCCACTTGGCATTGATCAGGCTATATTCAGTAGAGGTAAAGTGAAAAATAGCTAAGAGGAAACCCTGTTATGAAAATCCCAATGAAGCCTCTCATCCAATTGCAACCATTCTAAAATTCTTTGTTGCTTAGCAATCCCTTTCTCTATGTGAATAAAACTGTCTGTTCTCTACCTGATTCATATTTGTACTCTGGATTCACTTTTTATTCCCTCTCCTTCTACTGGGGAGGATCCCTTAGATTAGAGGCAGAAATCGAATTATTCTCTCAGGAATCTGAGATAGGGATGGAAGTACTTTTCCCCTACTCAGGATACAGACAACCCCAAGGTAATGAACCCAAGCCAAACTGTGAAGATAGGACAGAGATTGGCAAAGGTCAACAACCCAAGTGATGACAGCCTCATTGTGCCTTGCTGACCACTATCCTAGACCAGCCATCTTCTAAGTTAGGAGTCTCCAGCTTACTAAATTAATTGATATTCCCTACCTGACACTGGAGGAGAGGAAGTGATTGGACTTACTGACTAATACTTTACCCCATCCAATGAGACCCGGCCCTCTTTGGTCCTCTGAGTTTTTCTGAACCGTGGAGCAAGATGGAATTGGGATGTTCATTCATGGAACTGCCTAGAAATTAGCACGTGCCAACTCCTCTCAGTAGCTTCTCACAAGAAGCTTCCTCTTGCATGGCCTACGGACCATGGTATTCAAGGCCTTCAGGCACATCTCTAGTGTATCTCTCCACCCCCCCTCCCTTTCTCTCTCTGTAGGTGTCAGTCCCAGCCCAGGAGAGAGCTGACAGGATAGCCTCATTTTGGAAGTGCTAAATACTGCTCCAGTTTGGGAGGCACCTACTACACTAAAACCTTCCTTTCATTGCCATCATCTGCCCCTCCACACTCCTTTGAGTGTCTCCAGTTAAGTCATTTTAAAAGTAATAAATCAAAAAGGCCTGTTGCTTTCATAATTAACTGACTCATCTGGTTTTACTGCAGAGCTCTTCGTAATCCTAGCAATGGATCGTGAAACCATATTCTATTTTTTAGTCTAGTTAGAGTCTAGATCACATGACTGGCCAGACAGTAGAGTAGTTGTTTTCTTCAAAGCTCTCCAACCCAAAAACCTCATTAAAAAAAAGAAAGAAATGATGGGCCAGATATAGATTAAGTAAAGCCGAATCCACCCACAAGATAAGGAGACCAAAACTTAACAGAAGGTTAAAACTCCCTGAAATATTATCAGTGCACTTCAAGACTTGGGCAGCTAGGTGGCGCAGTGGATACAACACCAGGCTTGGAGTCAAGAAGACTCATCTTCCTGAGTTCAAATCTGGCCTCAGACACTTACTAGCTGGTTGACCCTGGGCAAGTCACTTAATCCTGTTTGTGTCAGTTGCCTCATCAGTACAATGAGCTGGAGAAGGAAATGACAAACCACTCCAGTATCTTTGTCAAGAAAACCCCAAATGGGGTCACAAAGAGCCAAACATGACTGAAAAAAGACAAAAAACTGAACAACAACTTCAATACTTAGAACTCCTACTCAATGTTCTTAACCTCCAAACCACACCACACTCCAGACTGAGGCAGCGCAAATAATCTCATAGACTTATACCTCAGGATCTGGTTGCAAGGATCATCCTACACCAGGGACTTATTTTGAACCTCTCCTCACTCCACAGAAACAACATCCACTGAAGGAAAGGGAAAACAAGTGGGTGAAGAGGTGAAAAATATCTGAGCATCACAGAACACAGCAGGGCTATGCAGACCTAGGTAGAGAGCAAGGCTTCTGAGCCAGAGGAAAAATGGACCAGAAACACAACTAGGGCCGATACCCTCCCCTCCAGACCTGAGAAGGTCCTTCAGGCCTCAACATGAAGAGACTCAGAATGCACATCCTCAAAGGGATCTATGCAGCACTGGAAGAGGGAGAGACCAAAGACTGAGAAGTGATACTACAGACAAAAGTGTAATACAAGAGAAAGGCTAGAAAACCCAAAGGCCAAGCAGAAAGCAGTCTGAGTAAAAACCTAGCTCATGGCCCTGGAGTCAGGAGGACCTGAGTTCAAATCTAGCCTCAGACACATAACACTTACTAGCTGTGTGACTCTGGGCAAGTGACTTAACCCCAATTGTCTCACCAGAAAAAAAAAAACAACCTAGCTCATAAGCACATAAAAGAACAGAGAGTTTGATGAAGGCAGAAGGAAGAATGAGCAAAAGAAAGTCAAAGAATTCAGAACACTAAGAAAAAAATACATACTAAGAAGGAGAATGAACCGAAATTTCCCCAAACTAAAAGGGAATTCTGTGGGCTCCACAGGGAAAAAAATAGGACTAAAGCAAGAAACCCCAGAGTGGTTCATAAGAAAAATAACATTTTTAAAACAAGATGCCAGCAATGAAATTAGGAATTCAGACCTCTCAATGCAGATTTTTTTAAAGTATACAACTTAGAAGACAAGATGGAGAATGTCTCCAAAGAAATAAAGGCTCAGAGAGAAGTTTGGAATGCAAAAATACAGAAGCGAAAGAAAATTTAGCAAGAATCAAAAAGCAGCAAGGTTAAAAGAACATATGAATTCTATATAAGCCAAAGAAATTGACCTTAAAGATGGAATACACAGATACAACTTAAGGAGTGTAGGTCTCCTAGAAGAACATGACAAATCAGAAAAACCTGACTACCATACTGCAGAAAATAATTAAAGAAAATTTCCCAAAAATTATGAAAACAGGAGATCAAGAATAGATTAATTAACAAAATTCAGATGATTCTAGAAGCACAGGAGTTGCTGCTGTAATAAAACAAATAAACAAATAAAAATTCAATGTTAAAAGATGAGGGTAGATAGGCTGCTCTACCTTTCCCTCTTCATCTCATTCTACTACCCTCTACATAGTCTAAACACCAGTAAAATTGGCCTGCCCACTGCTCTATACATGCCTACTGCTTTCCCACCTCTCTGCCTTTATTCGCACGGCTCTTTATTTATGGAATGCTTTTCCCTCACTGACAATCCAACCTTTAAAGTACAAATCTGATAATACCTTCTCCAAAAAGACTTTCCTTTGCCTGACCTCACCTAACCCTTTGCATCATTTCCATACTTTTTAAAATTTAGTGAACTGAATTCCTTGATGTGAGATACTCCTGGATAAGAAATTCACTCCACTAATTCAGATCAGCATTCATTTTTAGTGACTAAGCTAAGACTAAAACCCAGACTCAGTCCCCATCCAAATGGGATAAATACACTCCTCCAGACTCACCAGTCAGAGCTCAAGAAAAGTCTGTGCTCCCTAGAGCAGTGGTGGGGATTGAGAGGGGTGGATTATTTTCCGGGCCTCACCCTCTGGTCCACGATGTGGTTTTATTAATCTCTAATTTAAAAAAAATAGCAACTCTGCATTCAGATCTAGTGATTGGGTTCATTTCATGACAGCTCCTAGTTATCCCCTTTATGATGGTATGACCTTTGACTTCTGTGATCAATGGAAATTAAAAGCAACAGAATCTCTCATGTTCAAAGGTCATTTAAACTAAGAAGTTTAGGGAACTGGAGACAGCAATCCTCACATGGGTGAAAGTTGAAAAGAGGCAAATATATGCTTTATGTGATGGAAAACTTCCTAACAGTTAGTGCTATCCTAAAGAAAAAAGGGTTGCCTAGAAAGATTGGGATTCACCTCATTAGAGGTTTGGATGACCATCTCTTGAGTAGTAATAGAAATGTTGGCCTGGAAGACCACTACAGTCTCTTCCAACTCAAAAATTCTGTGGTATCACCCACATACAAGTAACTATCCTTCATCAAAGGGAAATATAAGGCACCGCCATCTTTCTGGTGATTTGGATTGGCAATATTAGTGTCCTTGGCTCTCCAAGTTCCCTCATCCCACATAATTAATTAGTAGCCAAATCTTGCAGTTTCTTGTCTGCACAGCTTTCCCATCTGTCCTCCTCATTCCACTTCCAGAATCACAATCCTAATTTAGACCTTGATTCCTTCTTCCCTAGACTAGTTGGCAAAAGCACAGTGATTAGATCATTGGACCTCAAAGTCAGGAAGACCTAAGTTCAAATTCTACCCCAGATACTTACTAGTTGTGTGACCCTGGGCAAGGTACTTAACCTCTGCCCGTCTCAGTTTCCTCATTTATAAAATGAAGATAATAACACCAGTCTCCTAGGATTGTTGTGAGGATCACATTAGATATTAGAGATCATATGAGGGATTTGTAAGCCTTGAAGCACTATGTAAATGCTAGCTATCATCATCACCACCATCCCCTCCTAATTGATCTGGCCTTAATTCTCTCCCCCTCTCCAATATTTCCTCTACCCAGCTATCAAAATGGCACAGGTATGTGACCATGTCACTCCCCTACTCAGTAAACTCCATTTTTAATAAAGTAAACTCTAGGTTAAGTATATCTTATTGCCTCTAGGATAAAAACAAAAACTTCTCCTTTTGGAGCCTTCTACAACCTATCCTCAACCTCCCTTTCCAGCTTTATTACACATTGCTCCCCTTCACACACTTAATGCTCTAGCCAAACCATTCTTTTGTTGTTCTTCACACCCTGAATTTCATTTCCTGTCTCCATACCTTTCTATAAGTTATCCTCCTTGTGTGGGAGGCATTCCCTTCTAATCTTTGCCTCTTAGAAACCCTCATTTCCTTCAAGGTTCAGCTCAAATACCACCCTGAAACCTTTGCTGATTGCCCCTAGCTGCTGAAACCATTTCTCCCCAAATTACCTGTATTTTAATTTGTACAGATTCTCCACATACTTATATATGTCTGTTGTTTCTCCCAAGAGAATAGAAGATCCTTGAGGGCAGGCACTGTCTCCATTTTCTCTTTACATCCCTAGCATCTAGGGAGATACATGGCACATAATAGGTTCTTAATAAAGTCTTGCAGATTGATTTATGGATTCATTGAAAACCTTGTGCTAGGTAAGATCTGAGGTGAGAAATCTATACTCACTCCAGGGATCAGAGAAGGAGGTGACTTTTGAGCTAGAGTGAACACATCTATGGGAATGTGGAAAGGAGTTCCCTTCTCTCTGATGCTGTCTTCACAAACTGATTTATTCCCGAGCCCCCAAGTCCACATGACTGAGTTTATGCTCATCGTTGGTGAATTTTCAACGCTCCTCATCTGTGTGAGACACTTCCAGTAAGTGACTATCTGGTGTTAATGCACTTTGCAAATTTAACAGGAATCTGAATCAGCAGAATGTTTGGGAAACATATATCAAGTGGGATGAATGCATTCCTGCAGACTCGTTGGTCAGAGCTCAAGGAAAGTCTGTGCTCCCTAGAGGGGTGGTGGGGATTGAAAGGGGCCGATTATTTTCCAGGCCTCACCCTCTGGACCTGGATGCAGTCTTATCGATCCCTAATTTAAAAAAAAAAAAAAGGCCTATACTGCAGCCAGGTGTGGTGACTGGCGGATGGAGAGGGTAGCAATGTTCCTGCATTTCTTTCTGCTGCCTCTGCACTCAGTTTGACCAAGAGGAATGAGGGAAGGGAAACTTCTTTTGGGAAGTGGAAGCTTTTATTATGAAACAATGCTGCATGGAATTCTTTAGCAAACAGAATGAGATTGGCAGGCACTTAGGTTTCCTGGTCTGCTAAGTGTTCCCCAGGTCCTTCCACTCTGCTGACAGATGCTCCTGAATGCAGGCAAGGAAGGTAGAAGGATTGTAGATGTTTCTTGGAGTCCTCTCTCTAATTTGATAAATGTTTGTTATGTATTTAGAATAGTCACAAGCTGAAATTTTTAGTTCTGGCCCCACTTTTCAGGTTTCAGAGGTCTGTGTTAATGTGTATCATGGGTTAACAAATATAGCTTTAGGTCAGCTTTCAATGCCCTATGACAAGGGTTCCCTGGAGGAAGTCAGCTCAAAAGATCCAATTATTAAATATTCAGTGTGGATATTCATCCCTCAGAAATTGGCAAACGTGACAAAGCAGGGCTTGATTTATTATTTTGTTGATTGTGATCATGTAAGAAAGTGATAGAAAGGGTTAATAACACAAACTAAATGTTAAAATGTGTCATAAATACATTTTTCCCCAGAGGGCTGGTTGTTGAACATTTTCCAGCAGCCCATTACCTATGGATATGATTTCTTTTATCCTCACAATACTCCCTAGCCATAAACTGAAGATAGTAATTCCTTCTTTGCTGATGGAAAAGTTCCCAGAGAAGAGCTGTGATATGGTAGGACCTATTCACACTTGTAAAGCCTAAACTTCACGTCTATTGCATAAATTCCAATCCACTGCTGTAGCCATAGAATAATATAGTCTGAGAAAACAAAAAGAAACTGTCAAAGCAAAGAGCTGTTTTTAAGAATTTTTAGTTTCCCTTATCTCTTTTAGGATTTCTTATTTACATGAGGAAAGCCCATCATGGAACAACCTACTTATCTGAAGTATTCAAGTACTGAATTATTAAAAAATTACAGAGTACAGGACTGACCGTCAGCAGGCTTTAAACCTAGTTCTGGCTTTATTGTAACTAATTGTGTGACCTTGGGCAGTTCTCTGGGCCTTAACTGTGAAATGATGGGAGTAGCCAGGATGATCTCTTCCATTTCTAATATCCTTTACTGTTCTAACTTTCCTTGACCTTAACTTCTTTTCTCACACCTTTCTCATCTTGAGACAGGGGAAATAAAAGGAAAGAAATCATCTTTTAAAAACATTCATCTCACAGAAGTGATTATTTACCCACAAAAAAAAATAAGAAGTTATCTGGAAGATTAAATATAATCAAATTCTCTCCTCCAAAAATCATATGCAGTTTGGA
Organism: Vombatus ursinus; assembly: GCF_900497805.2. Classification (NCBI taxonomy): domain Eukaryota; kingdom Metazoa; phylum Chordata; class Mammalia; order Diprotodontia; family Vombatidae; genus Vombatus; species Vombatus ursinus. The sequence goes on along the minus strand of NW_020954608.1, from coordinate 51,430,990 downwards.
GCAATTGCAGGCTGGCTGGCTAAAGTGAGTCAACTACAATAAAGTTATTGAAAGTCTAATAGTTACGTTGCTGTTTATCTGAGCAAAAGCAATGATCAAAAAATACATGGCCCAAGTTGAAGGCCTTAACGTCCGGAATGATGAAAAAGCTCATGGTTTGAAGAGTATGGCTGGTCTTGGAGCTGCCTGGAGGATGGAAAGAAAGAGAAGGATCTAAGAAAGGGATTAAATTAATAAGAAAGCAAGAGAAATTCAGAGACAATCAGGGTGCTGTGTATTGAACAAAACAGCAATAATTCAAAAGAAACCGTGGGTTGAGGAGTTGCTTCAAAGAGAGCAAATTTGATCAGGAACCAAAGGGGTCTAGAAAGAATGAATCTTCCTTTCTCAGGCTTCCAAGAGAAATATCTTTAAGCTTGGATTAAAGGATGGGAGGTCAGGTCAATTATTAAAGAAGAGCAGAGGGATGCAAAGAATCCAGTAACAGGAAAAGTCATCAGACCTAGAGGTGATGTAAGAGTATTCTGAAAAAGATGGGTGATTCTTTAAGATGCATCTAATTGAATTGGGCCTATTCCGTATCTATAGCTATATATTTATCTATATCTATAGCTTTATATCAATCTAGATAGATAGATAGATAGATAAATCTATATATAAAATGAGGCAGCTGGTGGCTCAGTGGATAGAGCACTGAGCCTGGAGTTAGGAAGACCTGAGTTCAAATTCAGCCTCAAGTACTTCCTAACTCTATGACTCTTGGCAAGTCACTTAACCTCTGATTGCCTGACAAAATGGATCCATTGGAAAAGGAAATGGCAAACTACTCTAATACCTTTGCCAAGAAAACCCCCAATGGGATCACAAAGCATTGGACCCAACTAAAACAATTCAACCACAACAACATATAGTCTGGACCCAAAGATTCCCTTGAACTACTCAAAAATAATTAGTGAATTTTGAAGATTTGGGAAGGGGTGTGCTGTACTACATTGGACAAGGTTGGACAAAGCTACTACATTATAGAAAATATCAATCAATTGAATCCCACAGATAGTTTTTGGCCAGGAAACCCCTGATCTCCCTCCTAGTAGCAGTGAAGAATTAAAAAAAGTGACATCTCAAACTATACTGGAAGTCTTTATTTTAAAGGCTGCTCTAAGCTTCCTCCCCACCACCCCCAGATTCAGAGATGAAGGCACAACATAGATTGATTTGTTGGCTAGTTTGGCCTGATTGGAGAAGAGAAGGAAAGGGTATTGCTGATGAATTTAAAATGTTGCCTCTACATTTATTCAAAGAGTTCCTGGGCATGAGTGATAGGAGTAAATGTTCTCAATGTGTCTTTTTCTCCAAAAGTATCCCCAGAAAACTGTTTATTAATAGTACACCCTACCACTCCTATGAATATTCTACTATTTTTTATTTCAACAGCCTAAGAAATTAACTTGGACCCAACATTAAACACCTAAAATTGGATAATGAACCCTCTAAAGAAAATGAAAGATGTGAAAAGAGGGGTTTAAAAGGAAGAATATTAGGTAGAGAATAGTCATAAGCAAAATGAGCTTAACAATGAGGGGTGAATCATAAAGAAGGATTAAAAAGAAAATGAAAGAAAGAAAATATAAGGGGCAGCTAGGTGGCATAGTGAATAGAACACTGGGCCTGGAGTCAGAAGGACCTAAGTTCAAATCTGGCCTCAGACCAAACACTTGACACTTACTAGTTGTGTGACCCTGGGCAAGTCACTTAACCCTAATTGTCTCACCAAAAAAGAAAGAAGGAAAGAAAATATAAGAACCAATGTCTAGTGTCTGGACTGGCTGAAGAGACAAAGGGCTAAAGAATGAGATCAAACCAACTAGTGTTGATTCCATTCTTTTCCTTTCCCCATGATCTTTTTCTTAATAAATAGAAGAGAAGAAAAATTAGAAGAGGATAAATTGGGTGAGAAAACACAATTAGCAATAACGACCTAAAATACTGTGAATGTGAATAGAATAAACTCACCCATAAAACAAAGAAGGTAGCAGAATGAATTAGAAAGCAGAATGCAACAGTATGTTGTTTACAAGAAACAGACTTGGAAAATAAACAATTTAAACAGTAAAAATTATCTCAGACGAGGCAAAAGTAAACATAGCTAAAAGCAATAAGTAAAGTAATTATATGTGTTTAAAGTTGACAAGATAATGAAATAATGCTGTTGATGATGATGATGATAGCAAACATTTATATGGCACTCTAAGGCTTGCAAAGCACCTCATACATAATATGTTACTTTATCTTCACAATAATCCTAGGAGTTAAATTCTATTATTATTCCCATTTTACAAATGAGGAAACTGAGACAGATAGAGGTTAAGTGACTTATCCAGGCTCACAGAGCTAATAAGTGTCTTAAACTGGATTATGAACTTAGGTCTTCCTGACTCCAGGCCCAGTGCTCTATCCACTCTACACCCAGCTGCCTCTAATATCAACACACACATTAGATGTGTGTGTACATATACCATTATATAATATATTATATATCATAACTTAATGGCATAGCATCTAAATATTTAAAGGAAAAGATAATTAAAATACAGGCTAAAATAAATAGCAGAAATAGCGTGTCCCTTTTAGACATATGAATACATATGAATTTACATACACATATCTGATATATATATACACATATGTATGTATACACACATATATAAAGGAAATTAAGGAACTGAATAATTTTTTTAGAAAAATCACATATAATAGGCATCTGATGATTAATAAATTGTCATTGAAAAGACTATGGGTATTTCTCAGTTTTGTATAGCACCTTTACAAAAACTGGCCATTTGCTAGGGCAAAAGCATCACAAACAAACGCAAGAAAACAGAAGTAGTAAACATACCCTCTACTGACAACAAACAATTAAATTATAATCAACAAAGAAAACATAGGATTCAAATTTAAAAGGATATTAAATAACATAAACCTAAAGAATAAATTGTAGAAAAATAGATTTTTGTCAAAGAAAATTTTTATTAAAGAAAATTACAATAATGACACAAGGTACCAAAATTTGGGGATATAGATAGAGCAGTTTTTAAGGGAAAATGCATATCACTAAGCATTTTCATCAACAAAAAGGAAAAAGAACAGATCAACTAATTGGTCATACAACCAAAATAATTAGAAAAGAAACAAATCAAAATCCTTCGACCAAAAATAAAACAAAAATTCTGACAAAGAAGAAAAAAAATTAAAAACAAAACAATTTAATTAACTGGGTGGTTTTTGTCAACTTCATAATATGTGAACTATTAGTTAATTTAAGAAGGGGAAATTATCAAAATTTAAAAAGGAAAAATGAGAATTCACGACAAAGAGAAAATAAAGAAATATTCAGAAAATCGTTTGTCCAATTGTATTCCAATAAAACTCATAGATGAAATGAATGTTTTTAAGAATTTAAAATTCTCAGATTATGAGAACAAGAAATGGAGAATTTAAATAACACTAAACTCAGAAGAGAAAATAAATAAGCCATAAATGAACTCCCAAGGGGAAAAGGAACAGGCCCAGATGCATTTACAAGTGAATTCTATTAAAAAAAATTTTTAATTCACTCCAATATTATTTATTGGAGTTTGCAAAAGTAGTAAATTATTTGCAAAAGTAGTAAAAGAAGGAATCCTACTAAACTTATCCTGATGCCTAAACCAAGGAAAAATAAAGCAGAGAAATAGACTATATACCAATCTCTAATAAATATTGATGCCAGTATGTTGACTAAAATATGATCTAAGATACTCCATATTAAAAAGTTATACACAATGCCAAGGTTGGATTTATACCAAGAATGCAAAGTTGATTCAAAGTTATGAAAACTAGAAACATAATAGATTATCTTAATAACAAAAATAATTTAAAATCACATTATTATATTAAATACAGAAAAATATTTTGTTAAAATATAATACCCATTTATCCTTAAAATATTAAGAGTATAAGAATAATTGGTCCTTTCTTTAACATGGTATGCAGAATCTATCTAAAACCAAGAACTAACATTATCTGTGATGGAAAAATGCTAAAGGCCTTTCAAATAAGTTCAATGGCAAAGTAAGGCTAATTGTTACCACTATTATTTTATGCAGTTCTAGAAATGTCATCTATTGCAATAATATAAGATAAATAGAGGGAATACGCCAGGCGAGAATAAGCCACAAAATTATCACTTTGTTTAGATAATATGGTTCCTTAGAGAACCCTAAATATTCAATTAAAAATTAATTGAAATAATCAATAACTTCAATAAAGTAGCAGGATATAAAATAATCACATAAAAATCATCAGCCTTTTTGTATATGATCAAGAAAACTAAGCAGGAAGAGTAAGAAAAAGAAATTGCATTCAAAATAAATACAAAATATAGAAAATAGGGAATCTACCTATACATGAGAATTACATAAAGACAACTAAAAACCCTCTTTACAGGCATGAGGGAAGATTTACATAATTGGAGAAATAGTTGTTTTTCACGGTTAGCTGAGCCATGCTAATGTAATAAAAATGAGAATCCTACCTAAATTAATTTACAGCTTTAGTGCCTTAACAAACCACAAAGATTTTATTTTGTAGACTAGACAAAATAGTAATAAAATTCATCTGGAAGGAAAATGGTTTCTTGAAACTGAAAGAAAATAATGAAAAAAAAGGAAGGGGGCCTAGTAACCATAATAATCCTTATTATTAACAGCTAACATTTATATGTTAGCTAGGATTCATATGGTACCAATTAAATGGAACAGTGGATAGATCACCAGGCCTGGAATCAGGAAGACCTGAATTCAAATATAACTTCAGATACTTACTAGCTATGTGACCCTGGGCAAGTCACTTAACCCTGTTTGCCTTGGTTTCCTCATTTGTAAAGTGAGCTAGAGAAGGAAATGGCAAACCACTCCAGTATCTTTGCCAAGAAAACCCCAAATAGGGTCACAAAGAGTCAGACACGACTCAACAACAAAAACATTTATACATGTATGTGTGTGTGTGTGTGTATAATCTCACAGCTGAAACAACTGAACAACAATTATATAGTGCTTACCATGTGCCAGGCACTGTGCTAAGTGCTTTACAATTATTATCTCATGTGATTCTCACAACAGTCCTGAGAGGTAGGTGCAATTAGCCCCATTTTACAGATGAGGAAAGTGAAGCAAATAGAGATTAAGTGACTTCCCAGGATCACATAGCTAGCAACTACCTAAATCCAAATTTGAACTCAAGTCTTTCTGACTCTAGTCCCAGCACTGTGTCCACTATGTCTCCTAGTGTGGCATCTGCCTAGCATCACCAGATCTTAAACTACACTACATAGCAATAGTACTAGAAAATACATTATCAGTTTAAAAATGGAAAGGTTGAACAATGGGACAGATTAGATAACTAAGATCTTCAAACATAGTAACAGAGGGTCAAATGAATGCCAATTATGGGGGTAAGGAGTCTCCTTTGAAAAAACTGAAAACTGGAAAGCAATCTGGCCAAAAAAAATAGATTTAAACCAACATTTCATACCATATACTATAGTATAAGCTCCAAAGGGACCTAAATAGAAAATGTCATCTGATAAACAAAATTAAGGAGAAGGAAAGGAGATTCCTTTTCAACTAATGATAGAGGACTGGGAGAAATTCTTGATCCAACAAGGGATAGAAGAGATCACAGGAAATAAAAAGGACAATTTTAATTACATAAAATGGAAAAGCTTCTGCACAAACAAAATCAGTGCAATTAGAAGGGAACTGATTAACTAGAGAAAAAAATCTTTGTACAAATTTCTCTGATAAAAGTCTAATATCTAAGATATAAGAAGAATTGATATAAATATGTACGCATAAGAGCCATTTCCTAACAAATAAATAGGCAATTTTCAAAAGAAGAAATGCAAGCTATCAGTAGTCATATTTTTAAATGCTCCAAGTCACTAATGAAAAAAAAATGCAAATTGAAATAAATCTGAGGTTTCACTTCATACCCATTGGACTGGCAAAAATGGCCAAAAAAAAAAAAGAAAGAAAATGGCAACTGTTGGAAGGGATTTGGGGAAAACATATACTTTTGGATTCACTTTTGGATAGAGTTGCTAATTAGTCCAACTCTTCTGGAAAGCAATTTGGAATTATACGCAAATAATCATTAAACTGGGCACATCCTTTGACTCAGAGATGCCAGAACTAGGCATACACCTCCAAAGAGGTCAAAGACAAATGAGAAAGACCATATTTACAAAAATATTTCTACCAGTACTTTTTTGTTGTAGCCAAGAACTGGAAGCAAAGTGGGTGTCCATCAATTGTCAAATGGCTAAACAAATTATGGTATGTGAGTATAATTATTTATAATCTCTTAAGTATTTTTTGTCAGTTGGTTTTAGCTTCCATACTAATTTTTTCTTTATTTTCTTTTCTTAAAATTTTGCTATATATTTGAATACTTGTCAATACAAAGCAAGATTAAGTTGATATTTAAGAATCTCTCAACCATTTAAGTGGGTCAAAAGAATAATACAAATTCATACTTCTAACAGTTGTTTTTGGACACTTTCCAGTTCTCAATCAATGATCCCATGATCCTGTGGCCATATGTCACTTCTTTCTTGGTCTGGCCTTGCAGAATTTTGGTTAACTTTTTTTTCTGAATCCTATTACAAAATTCCACCATCTGCCATGCCAGTAACAAATCTAGATTGATTGAAAGCTGGAGCTGAATTTAACATATCAATCTTATTCCTCACGCCCATACATGCACATGTTCCAACTTCTCCATATTTAGCAATTCCCATTATATTTGATACTTAAATATAGGAATGTGTAACAAAATCAGCTGAGCTGTCCAAAGATATATTCAAACTTAAGGAGTGGACTAGAGATAAGGCTACTGTGAGCCAGGGACAGTAAAATTTTCAAATGAGCTTTAGTGAACTGGGAACTGGTGACATCCATGTTGTTCAGTATAAGAAAAAAAAAAGATTTTGAATTAAATAATCTATATTTTAACCTCTAGTCTTCTACTTAGTACCCTGGGCAAGTCACTTTCCATTCCTGGGGACTCAGATCCTACATCTGCAAATTAAAAGGGTCAGATGATTTCTCAGGTTCCTTCCAGCCTATTAAACCCATAATAATCATTATGCAGTTATACATACATATATACATATATATGAAAATATATATATATGTTTAAAGTTCATAATGTGAAAGTATTATCACCATTCTACAGATGAGAACACTAAGGCACAGAAAAGTAAAAGAATTTTCTGTTGTTATTCAGGTAAGTTAAGTCAGAACCAGGACTCTCAATCTCAGGACTTTTGATAGTCATTAAAAGCCCTTCAGAACTTGTCTCTGCATATACACGTGTGCATAAATACCAAAACATATGTGTGCACACGCACATGCACACACACACACACACACACACACATACACACACCCCTTTCTAGTCTTCTTTATACCTGACACCTACATATTCTGAGAACCTGTAATAGTGGCTTCCTGATTATTCCTTGAACAAGACACCACCTCCAGACTCTGGGCATTTTCACTGGCTGTCCCCCATGCCTAGATCTCTTTATCTCCTCCTCCTGTCTTCCCTAGCTTCCTTCACATCTCAGCCAAAATTCCACCTTCTACAGAAAACTTTCCCAATCCCTCTCAATTCTAGCACTTTCCTTCTATTTATTATTTCCAATTTATCCCATATATAGTTTGCTTTGTAAATATTTATTTTCATGTTATCTTCCCTATTGGATTGTAAGCTTCTTGCAGGCAGGGACTGTCTTTTGCCTCTTTTTGTAACTCTAGTACTTAGCACATAGTAGTTGCTTAATAAATGCTGAATAATTGGTTGACTATACATAGGTGTTTACATATTGTCTCCCCTATTAGACTGTGAGATCTTTAAAAGCAGACAGTCTTACTTGTATTTGTATTCATAGCACTTAACACAGTGCCTGGCATAGAGTAAAGAAAACTTAATGTTTTCCATATCTGTCACTGCTGAACCCCAGATTACATGGGTGGAGGAGAGTGGAGAGGAAGGAAGAAAGGAATAGATTCCTGAATGACACTGTGTAACTGATAATCTTATACCTGCCTGCATTGTCCATGTTCTTAATTGGCTGCAGTCACTTGTATGGGAAAATAAATTAAAAGGACTGCTACTTCTTGCCTGGGATGAAGCAGGACATGAAACACTGAGAGACCAGAAGACATGGAAAGAACAAATTTAAAAAAGGCTTCTCCCTTCATAACAACCCCATTGGGTTGTGTGTTTATAGCTTATGTGTGTGTGTATGGGGAGTGGTGTAGGAGGGGAAGGCACTATGACTCCATTTTTCTAGGGGACCTGAGGTGGCAGGCTCAGAATAGCCCACAGCCATCCAAGAATCTGCTAAGAATCATCTGTACCACACTTCTCTCTCCTTTTAAAATGAAAATACAAGCTGTTTCCACACACACACACACACACACACACACACACACACACACACGCACGCACTCCAACCAGATACTCACCCCTTCAACACCTCATCATCATTCACAACTTACAGTGAATTACTTTAATTAGATCTTCAAATTGACTAAAGCTGCCACCTGGAAAAATGGGAGCTTTAAGTTCAGAGTGTGTTTTGAGAGAGGAGCGAGGGAAGAGAAGTAATTTTGGAGCATGAGGCACCTTGGGTGGACAGGTGGAAACCTGAATGGGGTGTTACAGCCGGAGTTTTGGACAGCAACAGAGAGCAGCATGAGGGCACTGAAGGAGAGGAAGGATGGGAAAGGAGAGCAAAACGAATGTCCAGACATTAAAAACAAACTCCAGTTACTTTGCAGTTTTACTCAGGACTCCAGGCTCTGTGAGCCAGTGAAAATTGGTTGAAGGCCCCCTTTCACACGCTGAGGTAGATAGACAATGTCAGGGCATTCTGTGTAAATGTTGCTCAGAGAACCAAGATCTAGCACGTGGAAAAAGAATTAGGATTTTTCTTCTTAGTTCCAGAGGACAATCCTAGGGACAATGGGTGGAACAGGTAGAAAAAGACTTCTGCTTGATATAAGGAAAATATTCTAATCATAACTATAAGTCAATAGGCATTATGGCCCTATGCTGAGCTTTGGGTATACAAAGAAAGGCAAAAAAGAAAATTAATCCCTGACCTCAAAGAGCTCACAATCTAATGGGGGAAATAACATGAAAACAATGCTGTACAAACAACCTACATACAGGATAAATAGGAAATATTCAACAGAGAAAAGACACTAGAATCAAGAGGGTTGGGAAGGGCTTACTATAGAAATATGGCTGAATGTTTTCAAGTATAAGCTGGTTAAATAGTTGTCAGGGACAGTAGGGATGGGGGAGAAGAGGGAAAATTCCCTCTCAGGTATGGGATTGGAGTAAATGACATGAGTGTTTCCTTACAACTCTGAAATTCCAATTCTTTTTTTAATCCTAAGTATATTTTTTCAATCAGCAAAACTTGGCCGTGACCTTTTCAGAGTTTTTCCTCTGTTTCTTTCCTTTTTTAATTTTTCTTTAGCTTAAAATTTTGTTTTTACATCACATTTCTGTCCATCTCTCTTCTTCCTTCACTACCTTTGTAAAAAAAAGAATTTTCAAGAGGGAAAAAAAACTAAAAAAAAAAAGAGTACAGAAAAACTCACCACTATATCAACTGAGTTTAAACTGTATATTCAGTGTTCCATGCCCATAGTTGCCCACCTTTTGCAAGGAAAGAGATGAGGGGAACTGCACTTTTTTTAGGCAATCAGGGTTAAGTGACTTGTTCAGGGTCACACAGCTAATAAGCATCTGAGGACAGATTTGAACCCAAGTCCTCTTGACTCCAAAGCTGGCACTCTACCCACTGTGCCACCAAGCTGCCCCGAACTGCCCTTCCTCAATGAGATTCTGACTCTGTGATTCTGTGATTCTATGATACCTCACAGTGTGTGTTTGCTATCATAACCTTCCCTCTTTTAAATGTTAAAATTCTGGAGCAACTAGGTGGTGCAGTGGGTAGAGTACCAGCCCTGGAGTCAGGAGGACCTGAGTTCAAATCCGATCTCAGACCAGATACTTGACACTTACTAGCTGTGTGACCCTGGGCAAGTCACTTAACCCCAACTGCATTGCCAAAATAAATAAACAAATGTTAAAAATCTGCATGAGACTCAGCATATTCATTTGTCCAGGCCCTATCTTATCTTTTCATATGGCTCCTAAATTATAGATCAAATACTTCTAAAGGGGACTTTAGAGACCTATTAATCATTTGCTACATTCATTCTACTGAGTATTGTTGAATATATCATAACTACTAATAACTTGGAATCGTGGTTCACTCATTTCAGTCAAGTCTGACTTTTTGTGACCCCATTTGGGGTTTTCTTAGCAAAGATACTGGGGTGGTTTGCCATTTTCTTCTCCAACTCACTTTACAGATGAGGAAACTGAGACAAACAAGGTTAAGTGACTTGCCCAGGGTCACACAATTAGTAAGGGTCTGAGGCCAGTAACTCATGAAGATGAGTCTTCCTGACTCCAGGCTTGGAACTCTATCCACTGCATCACCTAGCTGCCCCTCCAGGGAATACAAAGAAACATAATTAATCTACCTATTCCTTTAAAAAAATACATAAAGTCTACCATATATTTATTTTGTGCTGTGAAAAATAAACAACAGAAAACAGATTATTTTTAGGTTTGTTTTTTTCCTTTACAAACAAGACTTGTGAACTCAATGAAATAATCAAGAACATTAAGAATATGTTGTCATCCTCCAATCAGAACTCAAGGAAAGTCTGCACATTTTTCCCAAGAACTGAGGAAGACCATCTTTTTGTGTGTGTCCTCTTTTTACCATAATCATTTGTCTTACAGAATTTGGAATTCAGTTTACATGATTTTGACATAAATTCTTCAATTCTTCATCGTGAAACCATACTTTTCTCACACTGGATATTAATCATCCCTTAGATTAACAACACATCTTTCCAAGTCTTTCCTTGTTATAGCCCATAGAATTTTTTTCCTTCCCATTCAATACATTTCACATTTATTCATGCTAGCTTTTTATTTTCAAATGTTCACTTCAAAACAGAGACGAGAGGGATTTATATTGCTATTTGGGTCCTGGCCACCTCCACTCTCAGCTTATAGTGAAAAAGCTATAATCTCAATGTTGTCAATGTATCTTGCCAGAGTGGTTTCTATAAGAAAGGAAAACATATAAAAAGGAATAGAGAGGAAAAGAGGGGCGGCTAGGTGGTGCAGTAGATAGAATACAACCTAAAGTCAGGAAGACTCATCTTCCCGAGCTCAAATCTGACCTCAAGCACTTACTAGCTGTGCAACTCTGGGCAAATCACTTAGCCCTGCTTGCCTCAGTTTCCTCATCCATAAAATGAGCTGGAGAAGGAAATGGCAAACCACTCTAGTATCTTTGCCAAGAAAACCCCAAATGGGGCACAAAGAGTTGGACACAACTGAGTAACAATAACAAAAGATTTGGAAAGAAAATAGAAAGTGGTGTTTACATTTAAACTTTCTTTTCATTTCAATTTTCAGGTTTGTGGTTTAAACACAGTGAGCAGATGTTGTCGTCCCCATTCTTTTGCTCTAGTTTCTCCCAAAAGGGTTAGAAACATATTTGTCCCCTAGTGAGATCTTCAATGCCTTACGTCCTGGGAAAACTTGTCAGTAACCCCTGAGAGATCGGAAGAAACAAAGGTAAGTTCTTTCTTTTTATTTTTCAATTAACAAGCATTTATTTTCTTGTTCTCTTACTGCCCAATTTAAAAAAAAATCCAGAACCATTGAAATACATTTTCAAGCAAAACAAATTCTCACCTTATCCATGTCCTCATCTGACATCTTAAATACACCACCTCTTTGTCAGGTAGCAGGAAGCATAGACAGATCGTCATCAGTCGTGTCAAGTCAACAAGCGGTGCATTAAGTGCTTCCTAAGGTTCAGGCACTATGCTAAACTCTAGAGCTACAAATACAAGCAATAAGGTACCCAACACTGAGGCATGACAGACCAAGTCCAGAGAGTCAGGAACACAGACTAAAATTTGTGCATCACAGAGAGGGTGATATACTACAGGAAGATCAGAAAAGTGAGAACAACTATAAGGATGAAGAAAATGAGAAATGATGAGCCCAAATAAAAGCCACCTGTATTCTAAATGAAAGAAATTCAGTTCATTTCAATGAATAAATGTTCATTATTTGAATTGAAAGAAATATTTTTTAAAAGTCTCCCACAGCACAAATCAATGTTTTTATGCTTTTGTAATTCTTTTACAATGTATACTTTTTTTTTTAAATCAAACAAATCTCATTTTAGGGATATGATCTATTTTAAGGAACATCCTACATTCAAACTAATACCATAATAATACCAACACATATTTCTATAGCTCATTAAGGTCCATAAGTACTACTCTCAAAATAAATATTAATCAAGTTTCCCAAAGTTCTATTATGACCAAAAAGGTTAATTAATCTGTAGGCAATGCATTGGAAGCAAGGCAGAGAGCATTACGCTGCCCACGTATAAGATAATAGTACATTCAATGTAGTTCTGGCCACTGAACCTCAAAAAAAGAAATCATGGACCTGAGACATCTCCAAAGAACAAAAATGATGATAGGACACAGCAAAACTAAGGAGAGAGAAAAGTGTGCTGGAAAGAGCTTAGTCTCTTTCCTGGATCCTAGTCCCTGCTTTGCTCCCAACTAGTGGTATAGCATCTACTTCTTTATATGTCATATGAGTGGATTTAACTTCATAATCTTTTTTTTTTTTTTTGCCTAGGCAATGGGGTTAAGTGACTTGCCCAGGATCACACAGCTAGTAAGTGTCAAGTGTCTGGTCTGAGACTGGATTTGACCTCAGGTCCTCCTGACTCCAGGGCCAGTGCTCTATCCAGTGCGCCGTCTAGCTTCCCCTCAAATTCATAATCTTTAACATCTCTTCCACTTCTGACAATCTATAATTCCAAAAGATGGAGTAAAAAAATAATAATAATAAGAGTATGGATGAAGTCTGAGAGGGAATTAGTTCAAAGTATAGAAAGAAAATCATGAAACTTTCACAGTGTTGAATTAAATCAGGCTTAATCCCTAAATCCCTGAAATTTGGAAATCTAAAAGAAGTAAGCTTGTAACAAATAAAATTAAGTACTATTCAATGCAGGAAGTATTAAACCTATGGGACTACTTATTCCAAAGGATGATACAGATGGAAAAACATCAATTGGTTCAGATAGATTTAGCTATCCTTTGGTTGATAGATGGAGCAGGACTTTAAAGGAATTCCTAAATTGGTCAGAATCTTGGCCCATTCAATCTAGGATTTCATCACTGACCACGGCATCAAGGAGCATTTTTGTACAACCGTACCACTGTCATAAAATGTCCCTTGAAGCCACTGTGAGGGATAAAATCCTAGATTGGATAGGCCAAGAGTCTGATCCAAGCTGACATTCTTATATTCAATGATGATGTCAGCATTGTCTAATGAAAAGAGCATAAGCCTGGGAGATAACATCAGGAAAATAGGTTTTTATTGACATCAGGTAAGTGACTTCTTTCTGAATCTCACTTTCCCCAATTGAAAAATAAAAGGGTTGGGCTAGTCAAGAACCAAGGACCCTTTCTAACTGTGGCACTCTATTATACCTCTAGGTTGGTGTCCTTAGAAATCTTAGTTATAAAATCTCCAGCACCCAACACAGTATCTTTAAAATAGTGGATTCTGAATACATATTTATTGAATGAATGAATAATTGATTAAATAATAATTAATTGTATCATACATGAAAACAGACAAAAAGAAAAACCTGCACTAAATGCAATTCAACCATCAAAAGCAAACAAAAAAATTTACTTTGCATCTAACATTTTTGGAAAAAAATTTTAATGTGAGCCTATTTTGAAATCATGAAAAATCAACTGAATGAATGTGTATATGTATGATATTCTCACAAGATGACAAAAGCAGCTGGCATCTCCTTGGCAAGTTTACTGGTAAAACTTGCTGCTGTCTGGGCATCTGGCTGCCTTGTCAACTATGTCTGTGCTATTTTCCTTCTACCTTTGGTTTAACTCACAGAAAAATCAAAATTCAAGCATCTGCTTTGGCAAAAATCACCTTTCAATAAATTCCAAATTCACCAGAACAAAGGATACGCCACCCAGTACAAGAAATGATGTGCCCTGAGCTTTCCCTGGTGCAAGTTGGCTGGGGAGGGAATTACTGCCACTTGGACTAGAAACAGTTGAAAGGATTGTAAACAAAGGCTAATGATAAATGGTAATGTAGCAAGGGGGTGGGAGGTGTTTAGTGGGGTGTCACAGGCATTGGTGATAGTCCCAGTTTTAGTTAACATCTTTATTAATGATGTGGTAGGAGGAGAAAACACTAACAACACATTCAATAAAGGCAAAGAGGTTGCTAAATCAGGAGGTGTTGCAAACAACACAAAGGCCAAAGAAATAAAGCAAGACAGACACGATCCAGAGTCTGCACAGAGAAGAAGAGGATGCCTTGGTTGGGTTTTTGAAAAAGGCAAAACCTAATGCATCCAGAGACTAGCCAACCATCAAGGGAAAGAAGAGAACACACAAATATCCCCTTAACTAGAATTATTTGCCCTACAAGGAAAAATTTGCTTATCAGTAGGCAATTTGATTCAATAACCATTTATTACATGGGGGACAGTGTTACAGATGCTGATGTTAGAAAGATAGAAACAAGAATCCTTAAACATAAGAAGTTAATATTCTCCTTGGAGACAGAGGGTTAAGAGGGAGGATGTATAAGGGTAAGTAAATCCAAAATGACAAATACAAACTAATTGGGGGGGGGGGGCACTCACAACAGGGAGAATCAAGAAAGGCTTGATGTGAGCTGAGTCTTGAAGTGAGCTGAGGATTCCAAGAGGCAGAGGTGGGGAGGGAGAGCATTCCAGGCATTGGGGACCGTGATGGTAAAGACACAGACAGCATCAGGAGATGAAATGCCATGTAGAGCAGGGAATGACATCAAGATGATTAGTTTGGCTGGAAAGTCAAATGTGTGAGAGAGAATAATCTGAAATTAGTCTGGAAAGAGAGGTTGGCACCAGATTGTGAAGGCTTTCAGTGCCAAACAAAGGAGTTTGCACTTGATCCTATAATAAGACATTTAAATAACACTTTGAGATTCACAAAGCACTTCACATACATTATGTCATTTAAGCAACAGAGATACACTGAATTTTCTCGAACAGAGGAATGACATGGTTGGGCTTGTGTTTTAGGAATGCCAGTTGACAGGCTATGTGGTAGATGAATTGGAGACAGGAAAGAATGAGGCAGGAAGACCAATTCAGAACATATTGAAATACTAAAGGCAAAAGATGATGAGGGCTTGAACTAAGGTAACAGTCACATAAGCAAAGAAAATGGAACAGAGAAATTGAAGGAGTAGAATTGATAAGAGTTGGAAACTGGATTTTGGGGATGAAAGTGAATGAAGAGTGGAGAATGACTCCTAGGTTTTGAACCAGAGTGCTTGAAAGAACAATAGTGCTCTCTACAGAACTGGGAAGAAGGAGGAGTATTAGCGGGAAAGATAGTGCCTTCAGTTTGCGACACACTGAGTTTAAGATACCGAAGGGACATCCAGGTAGAAATATCTAGCAGGCAATTTGGAGTTGAAGGCTGGATATATGGATTTGGGAGTCATCTGCATCAAGATGGTGGTTATAACTCTAGGATACTGAGAGAGCACGTAAAGACAAGGGAAAAAAAGTTCTCAGGATAAAGCCCTGGAATCGACTCATGTTGTAGGGGCAAGAAATGAATACTCCTGTAAAAGAGACAAAGAAGAAAAAGTCAGTCAGGAGACAGAAATGTCACAAAAACCCAGGGAGGATAAAGTATCCAGAAGGAGAAAAAAGTCAAGCATTTCTGAGATCAAGAAGGATGAGAACAGAAAAGACCATTGGATTAGCAGTTAAAAGATGATTGGTAATCTTGGAGAGATCCGTTTCAGTAGAATGGTGGGGTCAACAGTCATGACAAAGTAGATGCAAGATTGTATACATTTTTTCCTGTGAAAGGATGGAGAATAACAGGTTAACAATTTGAGAAGATAATACATTTTCTTGATTATGTGATTGAATCTTGAGGTGGGTCTTAAAAAATATTCACTGAAACACGGAGAACAGTACTGTAAGGACAGAAAGAAGAAAAGCAACCCACTCCCAATGCTTTGTGAGCAATGTGGCTTCAATATATCATATGACTTCCAGTGTCCAGCCTCAACATTGCTGAATTATTGTGGACTTTATTTTCACCACCTGCAATACTGGGAAAAAATAATTTTAATCTGCTTATCTCACCAGAAGTAAATTCAACAAACATTAATTAATCAAACATGCACTGGTTGCAAACTACATGCTTGGAGTAATATGCACGTAAGAGTTTCACAGGATGGGCTGTGGTCTATGTTATTGGAAGGAGCATCCATATTAATGAGATCACAGATCCATTTTAGCTTTCGAATACTGATAGAATGATGTTTTGTTTTTATTATTAATTTGGTGTGTTATGTTCATTGTTTTCCTGATATTGAACCATTTTTGCATTCCTGCTATAAATCAACTTGATTGTAACAAATTGTTTTATTGATTGATTGTTATATCGATTTTGCAAGTATTTTATTTATATATTTCCATCAATCATCTTTAGTTTAATGAAATTGTCCCATAGTCTTTTTTTAAACTTCATTATCCTTCTTTGGTTTGGGACTCAGGATCATATTCACAGAAATAATTGGATAGAATACCTTCTTTCTCTACTTTTGAAAGGAGTTCACAAGACGCAAGGATTATTTGTGATTGTTAAAATCCACTCATGAATTTATCAGGTCCTGGTATTTTTTTTTCAAACATAGCAAGTCATTAATGGCCTATTCAATTTTGTATTCTGATTTTTTTATATGAGTTATCTATTTATTTTGTCTATTTGAGTGTGTATCAGAATTAATGGATTGTCATTTATAGATGTTACAAATCACATAGTTTTTAGACCCTCTATAAACATCAATTTAATTGTTAATATTCAAGAAATGAGCTTCTTGCTTAATTACCAAAAAGCTCATGGGCTACTGAAGGAACTGAATCAAACAAAATATTGAAATTATTGCTATAGAGAAAAATAGAAGATATAAGAATATTACAGATAAGTGGAAGGTTGTCTCATAGGTTACCCTTGGAGAAACAAATAAAAAAGTATGTGAATTTCATTTTTTGGAATGCCTAAAAACAACAAAAAATATTTTATCAGATATTTGACCAACCTCCCTGCTGGGCTCACAGTGAGAATGAACAAAAATATTATCATGAAGATAACAGAAGCTTATGTGTTAACAACTATAGCAGAAAATGAGGAAGTAGGGACAT
This sequence comes from Vombatus ursinus, assembly GCF_900497805.2. Taxonomy (NCBI): domain Eukaryota; kingdom Metazoa; phylum Chordata; class Mammalia; order Diprotodontia; family Vombatidae; genus Vombatus; species Vombatus ursinus. The sequence goes on along the minus strand of NW_020954608.1, from coordinate 51,413,475 downwards.
TTAAAAAAAAACATTATATTGATGCTCTTTTCTTTTTATAAAATATCATTGTGATTTGCTGTGACCACCACCTCCTGTCCCAATAGAACACTCCCTTTTAATGAATGATCAAGTAAACAAACCAATTCGTTTTCTGAAAATATACCACTCCACTCTTATAGTTGATCACTTCTTTGCTGAGACAGAAGTCATATTGTGTCATTAGCCTTTGGAAGTCTTGATTACCAACTGCTTTGATCAGAGTTCTGAAGTCTTTCAATGCAGTTTTATTTTGTTGTGGTCATCATGTAAACCGTTCTGCTAGTTCTGCTTATTTCACTCCACAATGATTCATACAAATACTCCTAAGTTTCTCTGAATTCTACATGTTCATTATTTCTTATGGAACAATAATATTCCATTATATTCATATAACAATTTGCTAAGTCATTCCCTGATCAACAGTTACCTATTTTCCACCGATGTACAGAGAACTTTATTTTTCAGGTTTATAAAAAATTTGTTCATGGAGGGTAAGGGAGTTGCTGTGAGAGGCACAGATTAATAACATATATATATATATATACATACATATATATACGTATATATGGAAGAAACTTTAAGAATTAAAAAAAAAGAACTCAAGCTCTAAGCATAAAAGACTCACCCATTTTCTTTCCAGTTCTTTGTCATTACAAAAGTTGCTACTATAAATATTTTTGAATATATTGGACATTTTCCTCTGGAAAATTTCCTCCAATTTCCTTTTTCATTTAAATGCCTTGTAGTGGTATGCTCAGTCAAAGTTTAGTATCTTTTCTAGCTTGATTCCAAATTGATTTTTAGAATGATTGGACCAATTCATCTCTCCACCATTATATTGATGAGATCTTTCCACAGATCCTCCAACATTTACCATTTAATTTTTTGTCACCTTTACCAATCAACTAGAATGAGGTGAAACCTCAGAGTTATTTTAATTTGCAAGTTTTTCTATTATTAGTGATTCAGAGAATTCTTTCATGGGATGGTTGTGTTTCTTCTTTTGAAAACTAGCCATTGATATCCATTGACCATTTATCTACTGGGGAATGACTTGGTTAGACCTACGCTTTAGGAAAATCACTTCGTCAAATGAGTGAAGGATTCATTCTAGTAGGAAAACAAACAGAGGTACCAACCAAAAGCTTATTTCAATAGTTCAGCCAAGAAGTGATGAGGGCCTGGAGATAAGGGGTCATATAAAAGAGATGCTGGGAAGGCAAAAACAATAAAATTCAGCAACAGATTGTATACTTGGGTAAGGAATGTGTATAAGGAGTTGAGGATGACACAGATGGTATAATCCTGGGTGACTAGAAGGACAATGAGAAGTAAAAGGAAAGTTGAGAAAGGGAGAAAGAAAAGATGAGTTTTGGGGGACATGTTGAATATAAGAGGTCCAAGATGTGACTGGAGCTCAAAAGTTAGGGCTGGATGTGACCTATTATATTTAGAGTTTTCCTGATGTTGAACAAGCCCTGCATTCCTGACATGTGAATCCAACCTATTTAAAGTGAATAATCTTTAGAATATATTTCTATAGACCCTTTCCTAATATTTTATTCACTATTTTTGGATCAATATTTACTAGCGGTGAAGTAGCATGGCATTAGAATTGTGGGAGCACCAGGAAATTAAGAACCACAAGTGGTAGCATAAAGAACTTTTATTGAATGAGGATAAATCCTTGTTTGCAGCAGCAGGAAGTCCCAGGGCTTAGAAGGTGTAAGGACCCTAGTAGCCTCCTCATCCTACTAAATGAAGAAGCACAGGCAGTCCAGCTTCACAACACTTACCTTGTTAGGTAAGTGTTGTAGTACACACTTCTACTGCCCGGGGTAAGACCAGGGTCACTACCATACCTGGGAACCAGATCCTTTATGAGCCTTGAGAGGCAGTTTTGGTGGGGTTAATAGAGAGAAAGCTGCCCCCAAACCAAGAGGGCTGGGGTTCAAATTCTGCTTCTCACATATATAAGCTCTGTGACTCTGGGAAAGTTATTTAACCTTTCAGTATCCCAGGCAACTCTCTAAGATCGAGTTGAAAAGGCAATTGCCAATCTGCTTTGATAGAAGGAGTTTCCTTCGCCAATTATATCACTGGTCTGGTTACTCCCCTACCTCCAAAAGAAAATCACCTCTTAGATGGGCCCAAGTCATGTCTTATATAATTTTTTTTCAGAACCTAAAATAATACCAATTTTTTGTTATGATGAGGCTTTTACAGAATCCTTTAAGAGACAGCATGGTATCAAGGATAAAGAGCTGGCTGACCTCAAAGTTAAGAATTGGGCTCAAGTCTAGCCTCTGACAAATGCTGGCTGTGTGACCCTGAACATCATTCAACTTCTTAGCATCCCAGGCAATCCCCTAAGATTATAAATGGCAGAGAAGGAGCAGGTCTACTTAGATAGAGGAAGATCTTCACTACAGAAGTTCCCTACAGAAGTCTGGTTAAAAACCTGTTAGTAATACTATTCTGCAGTTTAATTTCTTTTTTTTCTTTACTTCTGGTCTGGACATCAGGACCATACTCCCTCATCAATCAAATTTGGTAAGATGCCTTCTATCTTTACTTGTGCAAATAATTTATGTAATGGTGGAGTTAAATGGTCCTTGAATATTTGAAAGAATGCACTTGTGAAAAATCTGGACCTCAGTTTGAATTGTTGTTGTTATTGTTTTGGGAGATTTTTCTTTGGAGGGACAGAGAAGGCTTGATTTATGGCTTGTTCAATTTCCATTTATAAGAGTTAAATTTAAATTCTCTTTTTCCCAGTCCATTAATCTCTTAATCTAAGTATTTAATTATTTTATAAATATTCATCCTTTTCCTCAAAGTTTTCAGTTTTATTGATACGTATTTGGGTGAAATTATTTACATAAAGGTCTTCTCTGTCTCTGTGTCTCTGTCTCTGTGTCTCACTCACACATATCAAATTAACTAATAATTTGCCTATTTTAAGAAGCTCTTTTTAAAAAAACTCAGTTTTACTTATCAACTCAATAGTTTTTTTACAATTATGTTTTTTTTCTTCTTTAATGTTTAGAATTTCTCTTTTTTGTATTTATTTGGGTTTTTTAAAATTTGTCAATGTCCCACTTCTTTTAGTTGCATATTCAATTTATTGATCTTTTTTCTCTCTTTCATTGATGAAAATGTTTCAAAATATACCTTTTTCCTTAAGAACTGCTTTGGCTACATCCCAAAAGTTTTGCTTTATTTTCTTATTATCATTTTTCTTTGACAAAAATTATTTATTGTTTCTATGTTTGTTTAGAATCCATTTAAGCCTAACTCCTTTCTTCAAGCTCTTCTTATTGATTTTCATTTTTATTGTGCTGTAGTCCTGTAAGGATAGAATGATTGATTTACTCAACTCCACCCCTATTTAAAGTGTTAAGATGCCTAATCAATCAATTCAATCTTAGGCCTTAGACTAAATGGGAAAAGGCTTTCCAACTAGAATGAGTTGCACAAAGAAGAGGGTAGTCAAGGAAAAGTGGTCACATGCCAGGATCATCTATAAATTATCAAGAGAGTTGAAAGGGATCCATTCCAAAAGTTGTCTCAAGTATAACTTTCCAACACACCCCTGAGGAGGAACTTCCTGGAGAGGTAGAAGGAACCTCGGCTTTAGCCTTGATCAAGACTGCCCAGACCCCCTTGAGCTGGAGGATGACCTTGCCAGCTTTGAAGGATTTGGGGATACCCATCCTCCATCAGCTCTTGCTGGATCTCCAGATCAGCTAAGGCAGTGTCTGCAGTGGGAACCCAGGATGGATGAGCAAATTAATCATGCTGAAGGAGATCTGCTTAAGCGCCCCACAATTGGGAGAAAAGGATTTCCAGCAACCAGGATCTACAAGTGCCCCTTTATATATGCTCTCTAAGCTTGAGTCTACTTCCCTTATACTTGTGGGAGAATGTCACAGCCTTTTTTTTTTGGAAGGGGGAGATGTTTTGTAACAATTCTGCTTACTTAACCCTTAGTTAAAACTCATTTCTTTAAAAGCTACTTAAAATTGACTGACAAAATGATTTTTGATTGATAATCTTGGCCAGAATCTTCACTACTACTTGTGCAACTCATTCTAGTTGGAAAGCCTTTTCCCACTTAGTCCAAGGCCTAAGATTGAATTGATTGATTGGGCATCTTAACACTTTAAGTAGGGGTGGAGTTGAGTAAATCAATCATTCTATCCTTACAGGACTACAGCACAATAAAAATGAAAATCAATAAGTAGAGCTTGAAGAAAAAAGTTAGGCTTAAATGGATACTAAACAAACATAGAAACAATAATCTTGACCACAGTGGGGACTCTGGCATTAGAGAATCACCTTGGACCCTTCACTGGTACTCCTAGTACCCTGAGGGAAAGATGTAGCCTTGCTCTGGGATCCAAAACTCATCTGTGATACTCAGTTAGAATAAGAATCCACAGAGCTTACATGGGCTACAATCTAGAAATGACGTGCCCAATAGTTTGACTTTTCTAGATTTTTATGAGTTCTTTATGCCCTACAATATAATCAATTTGGGTAACAGTGTCAGGTGAAGCTGAGAAATGTGTATATTCTTCAAGATTCATATTTAGTAATTGCCAAAGCTATATTATCTAATTTTTTTTCAAATTCTCTTCGGGTCTTTAACTTTTCTTATTTATCTGTTAAGCTCCCAACCTAGGTGTCAACCTCAATCTCTCACTCGCACCTCCCCCTCCGCATGTCCAATCTGCTGCCAAGGCCTGTTGATGCCCCTTTCTCTTCTCTGACCCTGGTGTAGGCCATGATGAATGAATGAATGGTGAGTCTGCCTTCCTCAAGTCTCTCTCCATTCCAATCCATTCTCCATTCAGTCTCTAAAGTGATTTTCCTAAAGCACAGGTACAACCATATTGGATTTACTCAGTAAACTTCAGGGACTCCTTATCACCTCCAGGATCAAATACAAAATTCTCGTTTGGTATTCAAGACCCTTCATTCACATAAAATTCCCTCCTTTCCCCAACCCCAGTCTTTTTACCCTTATTTCCTGACATACTCTATACTAGCATCCTTGCTGTTCCATGAACGTGACAATCAACTCTTGGCTCTGGGCATTTTCTCTGGCTGTCCACCATGCCTGACATGCTTTCCTACCTCATCTTTACCTCCTGGTTTCCCTGGCCTTCTTCAAGTCCCAACTTCTATAGGAATTTTCCCCAATCCCTCTTAATTCTAATGCTTACCCTCTGTTAATTATGCTTTATTTATCCTGTACATAGCTTGTTTGTATATATTTGTTTGCTGGTTATCTCCCCCATTGGATTATGAGCTCCTTGAGGGCGGGGACTCTTTTTTCCTCTTTTTGTATCCCCAGGACTTATAACACAATGCCTAGCACTTGGAACAAACACTTAGGGCAGCTAGTTTGCACAGTAGACAAAGCACCAGGCTTGGAGTCAGGAAGACTCATCTTCCTGAGTTCAAATCTGATCTCAGACACTTACTAGCTGTGACCCTGGGCAAGTCACTTAACTCTGTTCACCTCAGTTTCTTCATCTGTAAAATGAGTTGGAGAAAGAAATAGTAAACTACTCCAGTATCTTTGCCAAGAAAATCCCAATTTAGAGTCAAACATGACTGAAAAATGACTCAACAAGAACAATTTATTGACTGACATTTAACTCTCCAATAATTATTGTTTTTTTCTCTAGTTCTCCCAGGAGTTTGATTTTCTTTTCTTTTAAGTACTTTGATACTATGCTATTCAGTGTATGTGTATCTAGTATTGACATTGTTTCATTATGTATGATATCTTTAAACATAAGGTAGTTTCCCTTCTTGTCTCTTTTTAATTGTATCTATGTTTTTATTTTGAAATGATCATCTTGGTTTCTTAGATTCAACTGAGGTAAAATAGAGTCTACTTCAACTATTCATTTGAACTATGTGTGAATTTCTGTTTTCATTGTGTTCCTTGAAGCAACATGTTGTTTGGATTTACTTTCTGATTTATTCCACTACTATTCTCTATTTTATGTATGATTTGATCCCATTCACTTTCACAGTTATAATTGTTAAGTTTGCTTTTCTTTTTGCCGTGTCCTATGACAATGCTTAACCTCTTTATGCCCTCCCTCACACCATCTAGGGAAAAGGAATATGAAAAAAAAAAGGAGGTGGGGGGAGGGAAAACAGAACTACTAATGTAGCTGAAATAGTGTGATCCCATTTCCTTCTCTTCACTGAGATCCCTGGGTCTTACCCTTTCTCTTTCTCTCCTTTTAATCTCTGCTTCGTAATGAGCCTTTCACGGTTGACTTGTGATCATTTCATTCCCAATTCTGCCTTCTCTCTTAAAGCTCCTTTTTACAGTCTCCTTTTCCCTGCCCATTTCTTTATCACCTTTATTATGTCTCTACTCTATCTTCTTCTCCCCCAACCTTACCTTGTTTAGTTCAAATAAAAATAAAGTTCATGAGATGACTTCTCCCTCCATCTCCACCTTCCTATTCATATAATATTCTCCTGTAATACTCCAGTGACAAAAAATAGTAAGGTCTTCCTTCTTATTCCTTCTGTAGGATATTCCTCCCCTCCTCTTCTTCATCTTCTTAAAAAACATATATATATATATATATATATGTCTTGAGTTTGTATTTCTTTATTCCCTTTATGACCCTTGAAAATGGTGGCATTTTGAAATGAAGAGTCTTCTTCCCCTTATTAATCAAATCAATCAAGAAGTATTTATTAAATGTATATTATGGGGCAGGAACTCTTCTAGGTGCTTGAAATACAAAGACAAAAATGAAACAGTCTCTGTCCCCCAAGAAGCTTACTTTACATCAGGAGATTTACTAATTGTTATTTCAGAATGGCATCATCTCTTTAATGCTAGCATTATGTCATTGTTGCTATATGGCAGTGAGAAAAGGGATACAACATTGTTCAAAAGAATTAAAAATTAATAATACATAGAGGGATATAATAGATACGAGCAATCTGCCACATATAACCAAATAAGGATTTCAAAGAAGAATAATAGTAAAAGATGCCATCAAAGAAATGCATGATGGGAAGAAAAGATGTTCATGTGGTGAGGGTGAGGATGACAGGTGTTTCACTGGTCATTTGCAATGACAGAAGGAAATGAGGAGTGAGGCAAGATTGTGGAAGGAAATAGACAAGAGTTGCACAAGATGGGCAGGCACAAAGGGATTTCAATCTGTATTATTGGAGGAAACTTCCAAACTGATGAAATCACAGATCTCTTTGAGTAAGTACACTTAGGATCTAGTTCAGAGACTAGAACATATTATTCATTTAATAAATGTTCATTGAATGAAGGAATGAATAGGAGACATTGAGATGGATAGCATTGGGAAATTACACACTTTCACTGACCCCAAGTTTCTCCCTGAAATAAAACCCATCTTTATAATATCAATTCTTCCCACAGTATTACATTTCTGAGAATCACGGAATATCATAATTTCTGAGCAATTAAAATTAGGATTTACCCAAAGGTCAGTGTAGAGACATACGGTGAGTAAAAATAAAGGGCAAGATATTGTCAACACAAGATATATAATAAAGGATATCAAAGTAATATCTGAATGGAAAAAAAGGTGGGCTGGTTATGTCATAAGAGTGAGGGATAATAAAGAACAGTCGAAAAGTACACTGGCATTCATACAATGTTAAAAGACCTAGAGAAAAGCATGTTGGGCCAACCCTGTCCCCCATCTCCAGAGAAGATATATAGGAGATCACAGGAAAGTCACTCAGGATGAAAAAGCATTTGATAGATTGTGCTCCACACAACTGAATTCAATACCCACATAAGTGAGATCACATATCCATATTAGCATTGAAATATAAGTAGGCATTAATCCATTTTATTTATAGTCTCATTTTCATTGGCATGTAAATAGACACAGAATTCTCTAATATTTTTTTATATCTTTGCCTATTCATTATGAATTCCCTTTTCTCATTTTTGTTTTGATAACTTGGTTTCCCTCTCTTAATTATTAAATTATGTCTATTTTTATTATTTTCAAAAAACTTCTAATTTTGTTTATTAATTTTTTCTTTCAAATCTGTTAATCCTTCCTTTAATTTAAATGATTTTTTGCTTATTATTATTATTAATGACAATAATGCTCTTGGTTATCAACAAATAGTTTTCCTGAAGTTAACTGATACTCCTTGCTACACAGTACAGCAAAAGTAATGGGGAAGAGGAGAGGGAGAGGACTGCCCAGGAAGCAAAAGATGCGTGCCTGCACCCCTCTATTCAGCCCAGGAAGTGAAAAGTAGAAAGCTGAGGAGGCAAAAATGGCAGAAGCCTTTGAATTCCTATACAGACAGCAGCTCTACTCAGTGGAGGCACATGTTCACAAGCTTCAAAAGGCAGACAGCTATGACAGCAAGCAGATAATTAAAGTTGCCATGCTCTCCCCTTTCCAAACACTGTGGTTTCCAGGGAATATTCAATGTGTCAGTGTCACAGATCCAGATCTCCAGTGACAGAATGACTTTGATTCTTCTCAAAGATATCAAAAAGAGAGCAAAAACTATCAAGCAGAAATTCCAGCTCTGGCCATTAATGCTACTGGGCAGGTGTTGCTCTGGCTGTACCTCTCATCTTTCTCCTCAGGAGTGCATCATCGTTAAGGAAGCCCTTCTACTTTCTAGTGATTCATAGCTGCTCTCCCATTGTTACCTGGCCTGCTGACCATTTTACCTCTGGTTGCCATTTCACATTGCTAGATCTCTTCTGTGTTCACTGGGGACAACACACTTGGAGCATGATACTTTAAGTGCTTAAACATGATGGTATCTACCATCACAAAAGTGGTATATGTCCCATATTGAAAAACTATATATGCCACTGTTTATAAACCTAGTGGGATTCTGTTTAAATTTGGTTTTAAGTGTTCTGGGGAGAAAATATTTAATAATTTGAAACAGAATCTTATATCTTTCCTCTTTAAAAAATGTTTTACAAAGGAAAGCTTACTGGCTTACAGAAAGAGAAAGGATATATTCAGATGAACATGATGCTTTTGGGCATGAAAAATGTGGAGATTTGTTTTGCTCAACTATGCCTATTTGTTGTGAGGATTGTGGTTTTCTCTTTTTCCACCCATAGTAGGGATATGTAGGGAATGAGTGATAGTGTTGACAAAAAGGAGATGAACAAGGAAGAGGAGGAGGAGAAGGAGAAGATGAAGGAGGAAAAGGAGAAGAAGAAGAAGAAGAAAAGAAGATGAAGAAGAAGAAAAAGAAAAGGAAGAAGAAGGATGAAGAGAAGTTTGAGTTTTTGAATGTATAGAAGATCACAGAAGGAAGTTCATAAGGAAACATGACAACTTTGAAAGTAACATGTTGAAGTTGTTATGTATTTTCATTTTTAAAAGAAAACTGCACATAATGGAGCTTTGCAGTTTCACATGTAATTTTTTTCTATTCTTCTTTGTATATGGAAATGTTATTTTGTTGCTGCTGAGTTCAAGATAAAAAAATTATAATTTAAAAAGAAATGAACGTGATTTAAAAACAAAAGGCATCAAGAAAAAATAATTATGAGCAGACCTATGAAAGAAACTAATTTTATGTTCATCTCAAACTTCATCTTGAGAGGGATAGTCCATGTATTAAAAACTTGGTGAAAAGTTAGATATAATGGCACAGGCTCATAGTCCTTGTTACTGAGGAGGTTGAGGCTGGTGGATCACTTGACTTTGGGAGTTCTAAGCTAGAGTAAAGCCAATCAGTTGTCCATACTAAGTCTGGCATCAATATGGTGAGCTCTTTGGAGTGAGGGAGGGGGAAGACACCAGGCTGAGGAGGAGCAGACCAACCCAGGCCAAAAATGTTGCAAGTCAACATTTCTCTCGTGATCAGCAGTAAGATCAGGCCCCTGAGTGAATGCTACACTTTCAGCCTAAGCAAGATGGGGAGACCATTTAAAAAAGAAAAAAAAGTTGGCTACCAGGAAAATTTATCCCTTCTGAATGGAAAACTCATCCTGCCTACACATGTAGGGATATGACTTAGGGTTCAATCAACTTGATGACCCACATAGTGATGAACACTTGTTTGGATCTTTGGTGATATCTCCCCAAGAAGGTGAATGTGTATGTGCCTTGGTACCTCCTTGAGAATGGTCTTCATTAATGCTGGCTGTATTAATTGGTTCAGACATTTTGGAGAATGATCTTTTATGGGAGGCAGCATGGTACAGCGGAAAGAACATGAATTCTGGAATCAGAGGACTTGCGTTTATATTCCACATCTGAGGCTTGCTACCTGAGTAGCAAGTAACTTAAGCTCCTTAGCTCTCAATTTCCTCATCTATAAAATGAGCAAATTGGACTAGGTGGCCCCTAAAGTCACCTCCAGATTTAAATCCCAAGAAAGATGTCATTCCTTTGTCCTGACTTTTAAAAGAGAAGATCTGCTCAGCCTTTTCACTTTTTTTTTCTTCTCCTTCCTTTTGGAGAGATTTTGAAGGCACAGCAAAGCTAAGCAAACAGCAGGATGTAGAGGTGTGGGAGGTGATCTTACCTACCCCCAGGAGCCACTAGCAAGTACCTTGGGGAAAAGGTACAAGCAGTGCTTCTGGCCTTTTTTTAGCCTGCCGTACTTGTCTGCTAATCCATCTTACAGATGTAAAACAACCCAAAATACAAAGCACTAAAATAAGCCCTATGGAATTTTTTTTCTGTATCATTTTAAGTCTTCAACCCTGAAGAGATGTTTGGGGCCCTTATTCAAGGTCAGAAGGATAGATTACAAGATCATAAGTAACAGATAACCTCCCTCCTAGTTTATTCCCTTTTCTTCCAATTGTAGTTTATTACATATTCCCTCAAAAAAAAATCCTCTTCTCTAGCATTTGAGTGTAAAAGGGAGACTCTGGCATATGTGTAAGGTACACTAGCTTGCTTGGCTGATGTGTCTTCTCCAAATGGAATTGTTGAGGAGCCTGCTTCTGGGAGAGGCAAGGTGGAGTATAAGGGAAGTGCCTTGGAGAGACTGCAGAGCATGAGCAGACATTTTGTAACTGGTTCTGGTTTGCTAAAACCAGGTGTTGAATAGGAGACTTTTTGGTTGCCAAGGTATTCAAAAGGCTTTAGGAGGTTTCCATCATCTCTTCCTGGCCTCAGTCCTTTCAGCTGTTCTGCTCATAGTTGGATTCCTTTGCTCATTGCATCCTGAGAGAGTACTGTTAAGGGAAGAGGCCTTGGGACTTTCTCTGGCCTTCAAGAAATGGGCCTCTGTTCTCAGCTTCTGTGTTTGCTGTTTTCCATTCCAGGTAAAGAAAAAGGAGTCTCCAACCTGGTGAGTTTTGAAAAGTCAGGAGAACAAACCACAGGAATTCAGAGTCAGAATCAAGGCTAGATTTTGTAGCTAATTCAGCTTTGATGCCTTGAAGAGGAAGGAGCAACTTACGGAACTGACTTTTTGGAACTAGGGCAACAGAAGCTGAGATGAAAGTAGAGATGAGGACTCATCTGGCAAACATGTCACATTTGCATATGAGCTTGGTGGTACCAATGATACGTAGAAACTGGGCTAAGTTATGTGCCTATTCCCCCAGAGACTGAGCTGTAATAGAGAAGGGTATGCCCCCAAGTTGTTAGGGTAAATGTTTGTACCATTTGTTCTCACTATATCTCTGAAATAAATACCTTTTTGTAAAAGCTAATCAATATTAAGTGGAACTGAGGTGCTAGTCATTGGTCCCTAACAATGGAGGAACATAGCTAGTGAGGACCTGAGCCAATGGTAGTCAAGAAAAGACACCCCATTATTCCCATAAGAATATCCTAGATTCCTGAAAAGCAAATGTAGCTGGCCTGGCTCTGGGAAAGGAAGTCAGAGCATGTTCACCATACTGGACCCAGCCAGGTTTACCTACTGAATTAATTCCTTTTCTAGAGTAGCAGTGAAAACACTTTTGGTCTTTTTTCTCTTCTTCATACTAAATTTTTCAGTTGCTGCCAGTTGTCTCATACAACCATATGAAAGAATGATTAGTTGCTAATAGCCTTACTTCCCTTTCCTCTAAGTTTTCTCTAGTCTCCTTATCAAAAAATAAACAGTTTCTCCCTCCACCTTGACCACTTCTACCATGGCTTTTTTGCTAAGCCTTTCACCTCATCTCATGTGCCTTTTTCCTCCCATCTCTTCCCCAATCTCCAGTTTGGGGACCTTGAAAAATGACCAGATTCTGCCATTTTCCATAGATAAGCTGTGTCATTTATAAGCTGTGTATTTACTCCCTTATGGCTCTACTCACCATCTCTGTAACTTTCCAAACCAAAATGTTCCTCCCTGGCCATCTGTTCTCTATGTGTATTATTCCTCCATTACAGTATAAGCTTCTTGAAATCAGAAGCTGTCTTTGCTTTTGAATTTGTATCCACAGTACTTTGCGCAGTACTTAGAACATAAGGGGCAGCTAAATGGCTCAGGGGCAGCTAGATGGCTCAGTGGATAGAGCACTGGGCCTGGAGTCAAGAAGACCCAAATTCATATTTGACCTCAGACACTAGCTGTGTGACCCTAGGCAAGTCACTTAATCTATTTGCCTTCATCCATTGGAGAAGAAAATGACAAACCACTGTAGTGTCTTTGCCAAGAAAATTCCACGGCCAGTTTAGGCATGCTATGGTCCATGGGGTCACAAAAGAGTTGAACATGACTGAACAACAACAAGTCACATAATAAATACTTTTTTAATCATTTAGTTCTGAAATACATGTGTATAGATGTATAGATGAACTGAAGAACAAAATGAGACGCAGAAGTTGAGCTGCTCTCCAGCCATCTGCATCTCATGTATAATTGATAGTAGAAATAGAAATAGAGCCCAAGTCTTATAAGACTTAGTCCTATTCTCTTAACTTTACAGTATATTGGACTATCTGAGCTAGTTCTCTACTAGGACAATATCTTGCTTCTGGAATTATTGTCTAGCAAAACCAATGTGAGTTATTCATTCAACCATTCAAATCAATAAGTATGCATTAATGTAACCAGACACATACAAGACCTGAATAAAGTAAACCATAAAACATTTTCATAGGAATTAGAGAAAAATTAAATAATTAGAAAAATATTCTCCATGACTAGAACTACCCAATAGTTAGGATGAAACTACTATTCAAATTAATCTATAGGTTTGTTCTAATGCCATTCAAAAAATGAATGGGTTATTTCATCTAACTGGATAAAATAATGATAAATACATAAAGGTGAGCAGTTAATAATGAGGCAAATTAAGAAGGAAAAATGAATACAAAGGAACTTGCAACAAGAGATCTCATATTATATGATAAAATCAAAATTACTGAAAGTATCTATTATTGGATACAAAATAGATCAATAAGACAAATTAGATATCTCAGAATAGAACCAAATACACAACACAAACTAGGATTTGATAAATCCAACATCATAAAACCCTAAGATTTTAATTTAATAAAAACTAGTTGAGAAAATCAGTGGTCTTTCCACTCCACCACATGACCAAAGACATTGAACTGATAAAGTGTAGTGGAGAGAGAAAGAGAGGAAGGAGAAGAAGAAGAAGAAGAAGAAGAAGATGATGATGATGGTGATGATGATGATGATGATGATGATGATGATGATGATGATGATGTTAAGGAAGGAAGGGAGGGAGGTAGGGAGGAAGAGAGGAAGGAGGTGGAGCCAAGATGGCAGAGAAAAGGCAGAAACTCGTCTGAGCTCTCCCCAAAACCTCTCCAAACACCTTTAAATACTGCCATAAAACAATTTCTGGAGTGGCAGAACCAACAAAAGGATGGAGTGAAATAATGCCAAAGACAACTTAGAAAGTTGGCGGGAAAGTCTATTGCACCTGGGTGACAGTGGAGCACAGTGTAGTGCAAGCTATTTCCACAGTTCTCAATCCACAGATGGTAAGGGGATTGAACAACTGGTCAAAAGGAGATTACAAGGGTGTCTTTGCTAGCACTGGGGGCAAGACTCTTTGCTTTGCCCCTACTTGGATCTGGGTCACAGTCCTAGGTGGTAGTTCTAGGGTAAGGGGAGCACTAGCATAGCTGAGTTTGTGGCCACAGTGAAGCAGGGACCCTCCTCACAGTTCCAGGGCAGAAAAGAGTGCTTGTAGTCACACCAGAGCACAGGCCAGAAGAGTAGTAAACACCTCTCCTTAGATCATACTACCTTGGAAAAACTGAAAACTTTCAGGTCCCTAGAAGTATCTCTGAAAACAGCTGCACAAAACCCCTGAAGCTTGAGACAATGCACCATCAGCCTGGAAGCAGAGCCCCACTTTAGCAAAGAATGAAAAGTCAAGAAATAGGTTGGGAAAAAGGAGCAAACAACAGAAAAAAATTCTGACCATAGAAAATTACTATGGTGATAAGGAAGATCAAAACACATACTCAGAAGAAGATAACAAAGTCAAAGCTCCTACATCCAAAGCCTCTAAGAAAAATATGAATTGGTCTCTGGCCATGGAAAAGCTCAAAATGGATTTTAAAAATCAAGTAAGAAAGGTAGAGGAAAAATTGGGAAGAGAAATGAGAGTGATACAAGAAAAACATGAAAAATGAGTCAATAGCTTGGTAAAGGAGACACAGAAAAATACTGAAAAGAAAATAACACCTTAAAAACTGACTAGGCCAAATGGTAAAAGAGATACAAAAAAGTCAATGAGGAAAAGAATGCCTTGAAAACCAGAATTAACCAAATTGAAAAAGAAGAATAAAAATTCACTGAAGAAAAAAACTCCTTAAAAAGTAGAATTGGCCAAATGGAAAAGGAGGTTCAGAAGCTCACTGAGGAAAATAATTCTTTAAAAATAAGAAATCAAGAAACATAAAACAAAACCAAAAGAATGAAAAGATAGACAACAATGTGATATAATCTCATTGGAAAAACAACTCACCTGGAAAATAGATCCAAGAGGAATCATTTAAAAATTATTGGACTACCTGAAAACCATGATTTAAAAAAAAAAAAGAACTTAGACATCATCTTTCAAGAAATTATCAAAGAAAATTGCCCTCATATTCTAGAACCAGAGGGTAAAATAGAAATTGGAAGAATTCACTGATCACCTCCTAAAAGAGATATCAAAATGAAAACTGCCAGGAATATTATAGCCAAATTCCAAAGCTCCCAGGTCAAGGAGAAAACATTGAAAGCAGCCAGAAGCAATTCAATTATCATGGAGCCACAGTCAGGATAATAAGATTTAGCAATTTCTACATTAAAGGATCAGAGGGCTTGGAATAGGATATTCCAGAAAGCAAAGGAGCTAAGATTACAACCAAGAATCACCTACTCAGCAAAACTGAGTATAATCGTTGAGGGGAAAAATTGCCATTCAATGAAATAGAAGATTTTTAAGCATTCTTGATGAAAATACCAGCACTAAACAGAAAATTTGACTTTCAAATACAAGACTCAAGAGAAGCATAAAAAGGTAAATATGAAAGGAAAATCATAAGGGACTTAATATGGTTAAACTGTTTGTATTTCTACATGGGAAGGTGATACTTGTAACTCATAAGAACTTTCTCATTATTAGGGTAGCTAAAAGAAGTATATATAGACAGAGGGCACAGCTGTGAGTTGAACATGAAGGGATGATGTCTAAAAATAATAAAATTAAGGGGTGAGAGAGGAATGCACTGGGAGAAAGGGAGAGGGAGAGGTAGAATGGGGTAAATTATCTGACATAAAAGAGGCAAGAAAAAGCTTTTACAATGGAGGGGAAGATGGGGGAAGTGGGGAGGGGAGTGAGTGAACCTTATCTTCATCAAAATTGGCTCAAAGAGGAGATAACATACATACTCAATTGGGGAAGGAAGGAAAGAAAGAAAGAAAGAAAGAAAGAAAGAAAGAAAGAAAGAA
>NW_020954608.1:51365644-51397442 GCF_900497805.2 Vombatus ursinus | reverse complement strand
AAGAAGGAAGGAAGGAAGAAAGAAAGAAAGGAAGAAAGGAAGGAAGGAAGGAAGGAAGGAAGGAAGGAAGGAAGGAAGGAAGGAAGGAAGGAAGGAAGGAAGGAAGGAAAAAAGAAAGAGAGAGTAGAACATAAGTACTCATCCAGTCCCTGCTTAAATATTTCCAGGTGTAGAGGAACTCACCAAAAATTAGGACAGACAATTCCATTTTAAAATAGTATTAATGACCAGAAAATTTCTCTTTATACTAAGAAACTATTGGCCTAGTTCTGACCTCTGTGTTAAAGCAGAATAAAGCTAACCTTTCTATTCAAACAACTCTTCAAATATGTAAGATCTGAAATTTGTTCATTCATTCACTCATTCAACAAACACTTATGAAGCACCTACCACATACAGAGCTTTTTGCTGGGCATTGGAGAAGATACAAAGTCCAGATAAGGTAAAAAGCTTATAGAGGAGACTACATAAACACAAATTATATAAGTGCATTTGAGAGTTATAAAACCATTTTCTTTACTAGGTTTGAAAGACCTGACACTTACTTCCTCCCCTATCCCCAACTCCTATAAGATTTGGGCTACAACATTTGGCAACTGGTATTGCTAATCTAATTTTAGAAGAAAAAGATGGAGTAGATGATTTAAAGTCCCTTACAAATCTAAATCCTATACACTAATCCAAAAAAAAATGAATTCATTTTTAAGGAAAAAAGTTTCCTAAGGCTGTTCTCTTAGATGAAAGGCAAAACCATGACATTAAGGTCTGCTGATATAACAATTCTGATGAGGAAGAAGAATAATAGTTGTATGAACAAATCAATGTGGTTACATACGGAATTCACCAAACAACTTAGATTTTTTAAAAACATATTTACGGAAAATGGAATCAATGGATGATAACAGAAAATAGATTTCTAAAATGTGGCATGATCCAACAAGGAAAATATTAGTATTAAATTGCAAAAATAAGGTAAAGCTGGTGAGAAAAGCTATGAACAATAAAGAAGATTGTGGGGATCGGAAGAACCACAAGCCTAGAAAAGAGCAAATATTATACCCATTTTCAAAAAAAAGGAGAAGGTAGGGGGTGAAATAGAACCTGCACACTATAAGCCAGTGAGCTTGACTGATTCCTGGCAAAATTCTAGACTACTTTATTAAAGAGATAGTTAATGAGCATATACCTAAGGTACAGGTCATCCCAAAGAGCCAACGTAGCTTCGTTAAAAAACAGGTCATTCCAGACTAACATTATTTCCTTTTCTGACAGGTAGGCCCTGGATCTCTGGTGTATATATATATGTAAGTTGCTTAGATTTAATAATGTAATTGATAAAGTATCTCATGTTATTCTTGTATAAAAGGTGGAGAGACTGTCTAGAGAACAATACAATTCAATGTATACAAAACTGGTTGAATAATCTGACAAAATGAATACTCATTTATGGTTCCATATCATCTTAGAAGACAGTGTCTAATAGAGTATCTCAGGGACTGGTGGTGCCCCTCCACCATATTCTGATATATTTATCAGAAATTTGTGTAGATATAGATGGTACCCTTATGAAACTTGCCAATAATACAAAGCTAGGAAGTTTAGCAATACAGTGAATAACAGTCAGGATCTGAAAAGATATTGACAGGCTAGAAAATTGGACTGAATCTAATAAGATGACATGTTATAGGGATAAAAACTGGCTTTAAGAAATTTACTTCATAAGTTCAAGATGGAGGAGGCATAGTAAGACAGCAGTTTGTCCAAAAAAAAAAAAAGCTGGAAGATTTTAGTAGATTACAAGTGCTTCATGAGACCACAACATGAGTGTGATATGGCAACCAAAACAGCTAATGTGATCTTGGGCTGCATTAAGGGAGGCATAACTTCCAGGCAAAAGGAAGTGACAATACTCTGCCCTGGTCAGATCACTTATTGAGAACTGCATTAAGCTCTAGATATCACATTTTAGGAAGGACCTTGATAAGCTGGGGGGCATTGAGAAGACAACCAGAATGATAAAGGGGCTTGACTTCATGCTGTATGAGCCCAGGGTGAGTGAACTGATAATATTTAGATTGGAGAATTGAAGACTTAAAGGGAATGCAATAAGCTCTCTAAATATTTGAAGAGTTATCACATCAAAAAGGATTCAAATTTACTCTATTTGGCCCCAGGAAGAAAAACTGGGAATAGTGCGTAGAAGTCACAAACAGGCAAAGAAATATAGGTTTGATCAAACAGTGAGACCCAGCCAAACATAGCTATCTCAGGAAGTGGTGAATTCTCTCTCACTGAAGGTGTCTAAGCAGAGGATAGATAACCATTTTCTGGATGCATTATAGAGGCTAGTCTTTTTGGAGAATGAGATGAACAGGATAGCTACTAAGGCCACTACCACCTTTGAAATTCTGTAATTCTGTGATGATTTTCATCTTGCAATATACATATATTCCTTGAAGGCCACTTAAAACATCTCAGTTCAGGTAAATTTACTCATCAAATCACTGAACTTGTGTCAAATCAGAGAGATCATATCCCTCCTAAGTGAACTCTTTCTGTGGAATCAGTTTTCTGGTGAAAAAAATCTAGATGCTGCTGAGTGCCATAGAAAAATTATTGGTCTGGGTGTCATGAAACAAGGGATCTAGTTTTAGGTCTGCCACTAAATAAATGTGTAAACTTAGATACATTTAATATCTCTGTGCCTCATTTTCCCCATCTGAAAAATAAAGAGAATGGACTAAATAACCCATTATCTAATGTTGTCTGATTCTCTCTCTGAATGTGGAAAGTAGATTAACCATATTATTTCAGAGGTTTTTCTCTTAACAGCCCCTGTGCCACTAGCCCATTTCCAGGCATCCTTATAATATAATCCATGTTGCATCATTAGGAAAATGTGCTAATGTTGTGAAACTACATTAAAGCATTCCAGTGGCTTAGTGCTTTCTCTGTGACCTTTGAAGCATTACACCACAGAGGTGTCCAAGCCAGGAAGAACAGATCATACCAATATCACCCAAACCTATGCTTTGAACATGCATTAAAAAGGAGAGCTATTACATAATGTTTGCCATTAACTAGCATTAGCCAGCCATCCCCCATCATCTCTGATTAATAATTGAGCATAATCTATATAGCAAAACTCTAGAGCATCTAGAGGATTACTCCTAATATGCATTACAAGGTTAGCATCTTCCATCTTGTGTAGGACAAGCTGCTTCCAAGTCAGAGCACTCTAAACAGCCTAATGTGCAATATTTTCTCCAAAGCAAAAAATAAAATAAATAGCATTTCTTCAAAATATTTTTTTTATTTTTTTTATTTTTTGTTACTACTTTGTACTGGTCTTCTTGATTGATCCATATATGTAAGATCTTGCTAGATTTTCTATCCATGTAACATTTTCTTTTTTTTCAAAGTACTTTGTATTACTGAGGCTGTCAATCAAAATCTTAAAGAAATAGGGAGGAAAAAGCATCATCCTGTTTGTAACAAAGTAGTTAGGAGATTTTCAAAAGGCTTGACTTTATTGTAGGAAGCTGGATGGTACAGTGGATAGAGTGCCACGTCTGGAGCCATAAAGACTCCAGTTCAAATCTGACCTCTGATACTTTCTAGCTGTGTGACCCTGGGCAAGTCACTTAACTGTGTTTGTCTCAGTTTCCTCATCTCAAAAATGAGCTAGAGAAGGAAATGGTAAACCTTTCCAGTATCTTCACCAAGAAAACTCCAAATGGGGTCACAAATAGTTGGACACAACCGAAAAATAACTAAATAATGAAGACTGTACTGTATGGCCCTGGACAAGTACCTTACTTCTCAGCATCCTAGGTAACTCTCCTTGACTCTAAGTTCTAAAACAGTTGTTTATCTAAATCAACAGAGGGAGTTTCCTTACTGGGACCTCCCTACATGAAAAAGGTAAGGGGGAGGAGCTTTGCTATATGCACATCTTCCATAAATCCAGCAAAAGAACTTGAGGTAAGGTCTTGTCTCTGATAGAGATGTTCCTGTCCTGTTTCATTTTAAAATATAAATTTATCAGTCCTGGATCACAGAATCATGGATTTAAAGCTTGGAAGGGATCTCAGAAGTCATCTAGTTCAATTCCCTCATTTCATAGATGAGGAATGTTGGCTCAGAAAGGTTAAGTGGTGTGCCTGAGGGCACACACGTTGTATATAGCAGAATTCAAACTCAGGTTCTTGGACTCCAAATCCAGTACTCTTTGCAGTGTACCATGTTGACCACAAATGGCTCAGGCAGGAAGACAGCAAATCAACAAAATATCCATTTCTGTCCTTTCCGGGTGCCCTGGCTTTATCCAATGGATGCCCTAAGCATCTATTTCATCTCCCAGTGACCTAGAGCTGGTCCCTTCCCTCGTGGGTGGTTGCAGCAATAGAATTAGGTCAGTACCAGAGCTTCTGTGGGGATCAAACAAAAATGGGAGAAGTGAAGAGTGGAAACCTACAAGACATAGCTGGGAGCCATCCCTCTCTGCTGGGATCATCCCTTCCCATTAGACTACTGTTGTTGATGCTCAACTTAAATATGAGATCAGTTAAGATGATTTATATTTTTTCTTATGTCTTGTGAATGAGTTATCATCTGATTGCAGAGTGGATAATTTCAACCAAAGATCTCTGGTTTTATGAAAAGGCACTTATTCCAAATTAAAGCTCTAGCAGAAAGTGTTTCCCCACAGGGAATTAAATCAAATGGTTTCCTTTAACACAGAAAACACCTATGTATACCTGGACAGGTATTGTGTGGACAGTCAAAATCAACAAACATTTAAGTACCTACTATGGAGCTGTTAGAGGTTGTAGTGGACAGAACGCTAGTCTTGGAGTCAGGAAAACCTGAGTTCAAATCCTGTCTCAATTGGCTTCATCATCCTGGGCAGGTCACTTAACCTTTGCTGGCTTCGGTTTCCCCATCTGTAAAATGGGGGTAATAATAACTCCCTACTCCCAGAGTAGTTGTGAGAATCAAATGAGATAACATATGGAAAGCACTTTGAAAACTTTAAAGTTCTATGTAAATGCCACCAGCTATTATTATTATCATGTGTCAGGCATGGTGCCTAGCAAAAACAAAGCAGTCCCTGCCCTCAAGGATCTTACATTTTCCCAGAGGGAAATAATAGGTACATAGATCAGTAAATTTAAAAATATACAAAATGAATAAAAATTAATATTAGTAGGGAAAGAGGAAGGAAGAGGATAGCCCTAACAACTGGGATGACAGGAAAAGGTTTCAGTGAAAGGGGTAAAACTTGATCTGAGCCAAAAAGGTGGCTAGTTATTCCAAAAAGGAGAGGCGAGGTGAGCGAATAGTCTTGGAGGATAGCCTATATAAAGGCAAGAAGACAAGAGATGGAAAATCATGTGAGAGAACAGAATACAAGCCAATTTAGCTAAAATGTAGCTAATGTATGAGGAGGAGGTATAACCATCCTGAAAAGATAGATTGGAGACAGATTATAAAAGGTTTAAATGATAAACAAAAGAGTTTAGGCTTTTGTCTTAAAGGTGATAGGGAACCATTGACACTTTTTGGGGCAGCTAGGTGGCACAGTGAAGCACTAGCCCTGGAGTCAGGGGGACCGGAGTTCAAATCCGGCCTCAGACACATGACACATCCAGTTGTGTGACTCTGGGCAAGTCACTTAACCCCAATTGCCTCACAGAAAAAAAGAAAAAAAAGAAAAAACCAACAAAAAGAAAAGAAACTTCTTGAGCAAGGAAGTGATGTGATCAGGCTTATTCTTTAGGAGTATCAATTTGGCAGCTGAGTAAGAACATAGGCTAGAGGAAGGAAACAGTGGGTGAAGGGAAACCCATGAGGAAGCCATTGTAATAATCCAGATGAGAGATGATGAAGGATGTGAGACAGGACTGTCTCACATCCAGGACAAATGTAAGAAATTTTGTGAAGGTAGGCTTCCCAGGACTTAACAACTGATTGGATATTGGGGTGCAGAAAAGTAGAGAATAAAGGAGGATTCCTAGGTTATGAACCTAGGTGACTAGAAGCATAGTGATGCTCTCTACAAAATAATAATAACAATAATAATAAGGCAATTGGGAAGAAGAATGGGTTTGGGGAAAAAGACAATGAATTCTTATTTGAACATCTTGAGTTTGAGTTATCTATGGAACATCTAGGTAGGAAAAGTACAGTAGACTGTTGAAATATGTGGCTTTAGGAGTTATCTAATATAGATTACATTTGTAGATAAAGCATTTATTATATTATTCGTAAGTGCTTACTATATGCCTATTTAACAGACTCCCCAAATAAGTACTACATAGATGCCTGATGGCCTAGATAGGTTGATGGATACTTAAGTACTTGGTATTTAACTCTGAGTTTAGAGAATTTCAACCAGAAGTTACTTTAATATTGTCCCATTTCTCTCATCCTTATGTGTCATCCATATTTGCTCTTAAGAAAGAAGCATCAAATCTGTATTCAGGAAACCCAGATTCTAATCCTGGCTCCAGTGAACTTGGACATCAACCTCTATGGGCCTCAGTTTCCTCGTTTATAAAATGGGGTATGGGGTTGCACTTTGTGTCTCCTGGATCTAGTATTCTGTGATCCTATAATAAATCATATTTATGTGAACTTTAAATTGGACTAAACTGTTTCTTTACAAGACTATGGAACAGTAGTATTACTCAAATCTGATAGATGAGGAAATTGTCTGATGATCACACAGCAGCTAGTAAATTTTAGATCTGAAGTACAGAACCAGCTTTCCTGACTCTATGACTGATGCTTTTTCTACCATACTATAATTCTTAAAGCATAAGAAACAAACAAAAAAAACATGATGAAATCTAACATAACACGTTATTCCTAGAGCATCTCTGCCCCAATGTACATACCCCTGAAAAAACTTAGAGTGTGCCTCACGATCAACCTCAAAGAGACATGTTAGAACTAATCAACATTGTACACAGTAACAGTCACGTTGTGTGATGACTAACGTTGATAGACTTAGCCATTCTCAGCAATGCAAGGATCTAAGACATACGTCTTGTGATGGAAAATGCTATCTACATCCAAAGAGAGAACTATGGAATTTGAATGCAGATCGAAGCATACTATTGACATTTTTTCTCTCCTGTTGTGTTTTGTTTCCTCTTTCTTGTGGTTTCTCCTATTGGTTCTAATTCTTCCTTCCAACATCACTAATGTGAAAATATGTTTAACAGGAATGTATATGTATAGCCTATATCAGATTGCATGCCATCTTGGGGAGGGAGGGAGAGAAAAATTTAAAACTCAAAAGCTTATGGAAGTGGTTGTTGATAAATCAAAATAAATTAACAAAAAAAGAAGAAAAAGAACTAATCAAGCCCTACGTGGGCTGAGAACCTGCACATAAATTCTTCATAAAATTATCTTCACTGGCAAATTTAGCCCCTGGAAAAAGGAAATTCGTGAAGGAAGCCACCTCCCAATCAGGGACAAATGCAACAAGAGTTAGAAGGAATTTCCTAACCCCAATTCTGATAGTTATCCAAGATTCAGGATTCTAATCAGCACCAGACACAAGCGGTTAAAAGGATAGACAATTTTAGCCTGGTAGCTTCTGTTGGTTCCTTGCTCATAAAGAGGTGTGCACTGGCAAATGTTTAACAATCAGCTCTCTGAAGAAAAAAATGTAAGCATGACATACTTCTACATATAATCTGCATTAATAGCATCTTCTCCATCACTTCCTTAAATCTAGATAAGCAACAAAACAAAAAACCAGTCCCTGATTTGTGATACACCCATTTTAGAGGTGTAAATGCTCAAACTGAAAATTTAATAACAGCTCTGCCAAGCTGGGTCTAGGACACCCTTGCTCTTGGCTAAGTAAAAACAGAGCCGCATATTTATATTTAATCAGGCTTGCTGGTTACTATACCCCAGTAGATATTAGTAGAGAAAAAAGCAGTTGGCCTTGAAGGGACTAGATATTTCAGCCGCAACAAATGAGAGCAGAGATCATCTCAATGCCCCTGAGACTGAGATACCTGGCAAAGACAGAGATGGTAAATGCAACGTCCAGCATGGAGACCTATCATCATTAAAGGATGATTGCAGCCGCATCAGAAGGATGAACTAACCCAGACACATATGTACCCCGATTGCATGTGCCCCTACATGTGTGCCTTCCACTCATGGGCATTTTTAATTCCTCTGGTTTTGAAGGCCCTTTACAACCTGGCCCCAAACTATCTTTTCAGCCTCATCATATACACTGCTCACCTTCCTATACTCTACAGTGCAGCCACACTGGTCTTATCTCTATCCCTCACGTGTGACATTCCATCCCCCATCGCCACACTTTTCTTGGTCATCTTCCATGCCTGGAACACCTTCCCTTTATAGAATCTCTCTTCCTTCAAGATGCAACCCAAACACCAGCCTATCCATGAAGATTTTCTCAATCCACTCAACTATTAAGGACTGTCTGCCTAACTACCTGTTTAGCTGCCTTATATTTATTATGTGTTTATAATTTATATACATACATATCATCTTCCCCCAATAGAATTAAGTTCTTTGAGCATAGGCATAGTTTTATTCTTTGCATTTTTATCTCTAGCACCTGGTGCAGTGGCTGGCACATAGTAGGTATATAATAAATGATTGCTGATTGATTGATTGATTGATGTCCTGGACATACAGCCTCTGCCACTTCACTCCTTCATGAATGTTCCCTGTTTACACTTGTTCCCTATGTATATGTACCCTTCCACGCATGTTCCTTAATCATGAGTGTTCTTAATGTGCCCTGATTCATGATGGCGTGGTAACCTGTAGTGTATACTCTCTGGGGGCGGGGGGGCAGGGGACATAGATAGGAAGCTTTTCTTATCACTTTATTTTCTATGCTGCTTGATTAAGTGTGCTTTGCTTTGAATTAAGATGTCCTCTGGTTGGCTGGCAAAAGCAATTACATAAGAAGAAGGCAGTAACCTGCAGGGTACCTTGAAAAAGAAGTAATTTTTGAAGCCTGCATGTGAAAGAATTCCCAGGGGCTACATGAAGATGTTAGGCCCATCCTATCACACACAAGCAAACACTTTTAGTAATTAATCATAAGATTTAGAATGATTAGATTTTAGGCTCTGATGATTTCTTCTGTATATGGAAAGACGGACTTTTATTACATACAATCTGGCGGGGGGGGATGGTATAGTGTATATTAAACTTATCATGATAGTAACAAAGGCAGTATGGAGTAGCAGATAGAAAGCTGGCCCCAAAACATGGAAAACCTGGATTCAAGTCCTGCCTCTGAGCTTTGTGACTCAGGGCAAGTCACTTAATACCTCCATGCGCCGGATAATTCTGGAGTTCGGAATTACAGAGAAGTTGCCCACCCACATTGAGAGAGGGAGCTCCCTCATATGAGAGTTCCCTATGTGAATGAAATCATAGAGCCTGGCCCAGAGGAAGCCCTTAATAAATGCCTTCCAATTGACTATTCCTAACCAATCACAAACTGTCCTGTCTGTCTCTGTTCCCTCTGGAATTTCCTTCTGTTCTTTTCTGGGTGTTTGTTAATGTTTTGTTGACATTTTCCTTTCTTTTCTTCTTCTTCTTTTGGTATGACTATCACTAGTCATCTACATCCCCTTTTCATACACTCCCATAGAAGCCCTCCTTTGGATTAAATAAGCATAATTCAACAAGACAAATTCCCACATTGGCCATGTCTGAAAATATATCCTTTATTCTGCACATCTAGGCCATCACCTCTCACACAAGAGGTGGGAAGCATGATTCATCCTAATGATCTCTGTCATTGTCAAAGTTCCCCATTGTGTCTTTGCACACTTAATCATGCGCTCAATTTCTTTTTTAAAAATTAATAATGGATCTCATCACTAAAAATTCAGTCCAAGAGGAAGGATTGTGGAATAATGAGCCCTAAATCCAAAGACCTGGATAAAACTCCTATTGGCTGTGTGATCTTGGGCAAGTCAATTCATCTTCCTAGGCCTCCCATTTCCTCATTTGTAAAATTGGAATAATAACCTTTATTACCTGCCTCCATTGGATTATTATAAGGAGAGAACTTTGTAAAATTTAAAATATCCTAGAAATATGAATTACTACTACTACTACTATTATTATTATTAAGCAATTATTTCCACCAAGACCTCCCACTGAAGTCCTACTCCATTGCTTTAATAGCCGACGGAAGTGACCATGAATTCTCAAAGGCTAAGTCAACTAAATGCATGCTCTAGCAGATCTCACCAAGCTAGAAGGATTTTGAGTACATGTGCAACAAGTTTGTGTGCACTTGTCCTCTGAGAAACAGCCTTGGTAAATTAGAAAAGGCTCAAAAGCAGAAAGATGACCTCCAATCAATGGGAACATGTTAATACCTCCAAAGGCAGTTCATCCTATTTTCAAATAACTCTGATTAAGCAGTTTTTCCTTACATCAAACTTAACTTTATATCTTTTTGCATTGTAACTTCTACCAATTGCTCCTAATTCTGCCTACTGTCGCCAAGCATCAGTTCATTCCTCTTTTGAGTGACACACTTTCAGATACTTGAAAACAGTTATCAGTTTGATTCACCAACATTTATTAAGCATCTAATGCAGACAAAGCACTATGCTAAGCACAGGCACTAAATGTGAAACCAAAAAGGAAGAATGTCATCAGAAAAGAATAAATTCCATGGCGGGTGGGGAGGGGCAGAAGATGGACACAAATATTCCAATACAAAGTATATAAAGTCTTCCCTAAGTCTTCTCTTCTATAGGCTAAGCATCTTAGTTCCTTCAAGTGATACTTTCACCTGGAATAATCTCTAAGACCTTTGCTATTCTCTCTAGTTTATTAATGCCCTCAATAAAAGGTGGCATCTGGAATGGAACACAATACTCCAGACATGATTTGCCCAAGTCATAGTGTAGCTAGATTTTTATTTACTTCCTTAGTCCTGAATACTCTGGTCTTCTTAATGTTTTCTAAAGCGTTATTATTTTTGATTGTCTTATTCCCATACTGACTTATCCCTGATTCTAACTTGTATTGAGCTTGAAATCTTCTTTAAAAGCCCTGGTTATTTTTCAAACAAACTGTTCCCTCAGTGGTCCTCCCAATATTAGTGAAATTTATTCTTTGAACAGGTAAGATTTTGTGTTTAACACTGTTTTTTTTTTCTTATTAGATTTTATCAATTTGTTCTGTGAAGTTTAGATTCAGTCAAAGGGCCGAACTTGAGGACCTAAGAAGGCCACATGTGGCCTTGACGCTACAGGTTCCCCACCCCTGCACTTCTTAAGAGCCTTTTGGATATGACTGATGTTGTATAACTGGAAACTTGATAAGTGAGACACCAATGCCTTTATCCAAGTCAGGTATATAGATATGGATATAGATGTAGACATAGACATGTATGTATATATGTATGTAGATAAATGGATAGATGTATATAGATATATGGATAAATAAATATAACAGTATAATGCCAAGCACAAATCCTTGAGCACTCCACAAAAGACCACTGTCTTGGTTGACATCAAGCTGTTGATAACTACTTTTTGAGCCTGACCATTTAAGTAGATCCAAACTATTATCCAACCAATTGAACTATTTTCATCTTTTATACAAGAATAATATGATAGACTTTAAAATCCTTTCTGAAAATATAGGCAAATAATAAAGCATTCTCTAATCTTCTAGTCTAACATCCCTGCAATAAAGGGATGGGAGGTGGGGGCAAGGATGAGTTTGGTATGATCTTTTTTGTTTTAAATTTCCATATGATGGATTTGAAAAGACACACATTCATGTGACAGCTAAAAATACATAAATGATTACATATCAGCACATATATAGATGTGGGTGTGCATATGTATACGTGTGTGTGTGTGTAGGTTTACTTGTGTTGGACACCAACCACTAAAAGAAGAATGAGCTTGCAGTAAAACACCACAAGTCCACCATATTGTATAACTGAGTATTCTAGTGTATAAGCTAATATTGTCTCATATGATCCCCAGCTGGGATTCCCATATTGGCCTTTTGGCCTCCAAATTGCCTATATTTTTAGACAGAAGTCAGATTTGGTTTGGTCAGCCTGCAAGGCTAGAGCAACACATAGGCCAGTCGTACTGGCTAAATAACTTCATTGAGCTATAAGACAATGGGCTATCACAATACCCAACTGGTTATTTGAAACATTATGCCTTACCTACTTATTAATACAAGTGATGCCATGCTTATGGAATATCCCTATTAGGGCAGTTCCTGTCACTCAACTGAGTCAACTCTCGGTGGTAGGACTTGACTAATCAAGCAGGGGGTGACGGAACTCTTGAGTGACCTAATTTGCCCAAATACCATCCTGAAGATAATTGTAGTTCATGCATCATCTGTTACAGAGGATGAAAATGTAAAGAAATTCTAAAAATAAGTTCCTCAAAATCAAATAAATACATACTTTGATATTTGGCGACTTTGACCCAAAGTTGAAGAGGGCAAGAAAACTATTGGAAAACATAGATCACAAAAATGGTCAAAGACTTGCAGAACACACATAAGCTTCATTTATACATATATATGTATACATATACATATATATATATATCTTGAATATTTACTTTCAGAAAAGAATCAGAAGGCTCCAGATATGCCAGGTACTGAATAATATCACAAAAATAAAACTGATTGTATTTTGATGGACATGAAACAACTTGTTCCTGGTATGAGAATCATTGCTAAATCAGTTGTTCATGTTCCACAAATACTCTTGTCAGACCATCAACTAATTTAAATAAAGAACAAAATTAGTAAAAAGCTTAAAAAATGCAAATGAGAAAAATGGTAGGATAGGCAATTAGAATGATACCAACTTGACTTATTTAAACAGATTGTTAATGATGAAAATGAAGAAAAGATGAAAAACAGAAGGGCATAGAGACTAATAATTTTACACATACATTTAACCAGTATAAATAAAATGTTATAACAAGAAGGCAAAAAGAGTCTAAAGAGAGATAGTTGGTCAGAAAAAATGTGGTACAGCAGAGAGAGAACTGACTTTGGAGTCTGAGGACTGGGGTCAAATCTCACTTCTGAAACTAAATACCTGTGTGACCTCAGCAAGTCACTTTCTGGGCCTCAGTTTCCTCATCTATAAAATGGGGAGATTTGATTGCCTCTGAGGTCCCATCTAGGTCCAGCTCTATAATTCTATGAAACACTTGACTCACTTGCCAAATGGAAAAGTATGGAAGCCTGAGGTCATACGGGTTTTGAATAGATAAACTTTTCTCTAAAATCTTACAGAGAAGGATGATGGAATCTAATGAACAGTATAATTTCATAAAGGAGAGAAGCAATGGAGGGCAAAAGCAGGTTAAAGAAATCCCAGTGAGGGACTCAACCACATAAAGTATGCCAAGGGCATTGAAGGATGGAAATGGAAGGATAATCAATAGAAGAAAAATGGAAGAGAGCCCCAAAGACTTTATAATAGGTGTTTTTCATTATTAAGGACAGTAGAACCACTAGACTTCAACTCTAACATGACAGTCCTGCATGGGTTTTTAGAGGAGATAGAAATGATGCAAAAAGGAAGAAAGATGGGAAGAGCAGCTGGATTAGACAAGTGCACACTGAGCAGATCTATGCTGGAGGTGACAGAATTGTGAAGGAACTGGGGGGTTGTTTCACAATGTCTCTCAAGGGCACCAAAGGCACAAAAAAACAAAGTCTCAGACCTTATCAATACTAAAAAAAAAAAAAAAAGAAGGAACCAAAAGAATATCAACAACTACTGAGATATGTGTGTGTGTGTGTGTGTATATATATGTGTATATATATATATATATATGTGTATATATATATATATATATACTTTCCCATCTGCCTAAAGTTTTTATGAGGGTTGGTGACTTGAAGTCATGAAGTCAAATCATAGAATCCAATATTTTCTCTGGGAACTTTAACATATCCTCTCCTCAAACCTAGGGACCATGTCAAATTGGGTCCAATTCTGCTCTGCTTTGTCACAAATACTAAGATGAAGCCATCACTTTACCCTCAAAGTTCCCATCATCTCCAACCCAGTCACTAGTTCCTCATTGATATAATGCGGAATCTATGAATCTTAGAGCCGGTAAAATAGACAGATAGATAGATCGATAGATAGATTAGGATGGATGGATGGATGGATGGATGGATGGACAGATGAATGAATTAATTAATATATACATACATACACACATACATAAGTGAATGAACAAATAAATAGATAAATAAATAACAAAAAAAATAGCTTCCTATCTTTAGAATGGCAAAGTATGGTCATACCAATTCTAACAGATAAGACGTTTGCCATTTTGCCATATTCCTTCTCAATGTTACACATTCTTATAGACTTGTTAAAGTCACTCAAAAGATTTCTTCAAGCTAAATCATTTCGATGCTTGTAATCTTTCTTCAGGTATTCATTTGCTATCATTGACTTAGTGCTTTACTGCACTACGTAATATGAAATTATTTTACTACATAGAAAATAAAACATTTTCTGTCAAAGTTAAGAATATCTAAAACACTTTTTTTACTTGATTGCTTTTGGTCTATTATTTCATTGGTGAAGGAAATTCTCACTGAGGAAATACCTTCAACCAGTGGAAATGGATAATTCTCAGAGAGTTTCTGGGGCACTCACTGAGAGTTGAAGTGACTCAGGTCTTCCTGACTGAGGAAGCTCTCTATCCCTCAAGCAAAGCTGCCTTTCAATATATTAGTTACATAGTAAAATAAACATATTTGTAATTATCACTATTAAACATCACCATTAACAACAACTAAACAAAAATTTCTCATTTAATAACAACCTTATAACATGAATTTAATTGAAAAAAAATACAGTTTTAGCCACCCTTGTTTTGGAACTGTCATAGGCACAACTGTCTCCAGTTCCAAAGGAAGTTTTGCCTGGGTAAGGGAGAACAAACCTAACATTAATCTTACCAGTCACAGAAAAGTTCCTTTTGAAATTCAAATAAAACATAATTACTTCTTTTCTACCCCCCCAACGAAATGACTGCATTGTGTAGAATGCACAGAAAAGGGCAATGGCCACTGTTGGTCTAATTAAACTATCTTTTATTTCCAAGCACTATTAATTGAATGCATTATGAGGTGAGAATTTTTTATTATGGTTAGGCTTGGCCCAACCTCAAAATATAATTACCTCAAGTCTAATATTTTATTTATTGGTCATCTTCTGATTTAAATTCTGAAAAACCCAAATTGAATGTGCTTAGCCCCTTTGGAAATGTTCCTAAAAACACACTTAATTCCAAACATGGGGAGGTCAGAGGGAGGAGGGCGGTGAAATATAAGACTAGAACAGTAGGAAAAGTTATAAAGAGTTTTAAATGCTAAACAGAGGATTTTATATTTAAGTCTATAGATAATAAGGAACCATTGGGACTCTTTGAGCAAGGGGGTGACGTAGGAAAATCACTTTGACAATTGAGTTGAGGGTAATGGAGTAGGGAGAGACAGACTTGAGTCAGGGATATCAACCAGCAAACTATTCCAATATTCTAGGTGAGAAGTGATGAGGGCCTCGGGCTGTGGTTGTGTGAGTGGAGAAAAGGGATATGTAGGATAGATATTGCAAAGGTAAAAATAGCAAGGTTTGCCTATAGACTGCATATGTGGGATGACTGAGAGTGAAAAATTGAGAACAACTCTGAGGATTGTGACCTTGGGTGACCAGAAGTTGGCGTTGCTATTAAAAGAGAAGTTGGGAAGAGGGAAAGGCTAGGAGAGGGGGTGATAATGAGTTCTGTTTTGAACATCCAATTTCAGACATCAATTATGCAGTTAGTGAAATATGACTATAATTCAGGAGAGGGACTAGAGCTGGATACATGGATTGAGGGATAATCTTTTTAAAGATGATCATTGAACCCTAACTGATGAAATCACCAAGAGAGACAGTATAGAGGGGGAAAAAAAGAAAAAGGCAGAGGATAGAGCCTTAGGAGACACTGATAGTTAGTGATATGAAAAAGTTTCAGCCAAGAAAGAGCAAGCAGATGGGTAGGAAGAGAACCAGGTGAGATCACTGCTATGAAAACCTAGAAAGGAGAGAGTATCCTGGAGGAGAAGGTGATCAATAGGAGATCATTTGTAACTTTGGTGAAGGAAGTTTCAGTTGAATTTGAACTTGGGTCTTCTTGACTCAAAGGATGACTATCTACTAGGCCAGGCTACCTCTCTAATTCCCTTAGTTAATCAAAATTAAGTTTCTGTTTAAGTATAGCAGCTGAAAGATTGACTTGTATTTCTACCACAGCTACTTCAATCAATTGGATATACACAGGAAAAATTAGTACAATTCTGCATAGACAGAACGGGCAGAAGAATTTTCCTAGGAAAATTTGAATCTATGTACCATTCAGCTTTATCCTCTTAACCAACATATTTGTAAAAGTTTTTCTTTACATGTTTGTTTTAGTAAAGAAGATTAGTAATAGACTTTTTCATGTAAAAAGTCTGTCCAACAAACTTTAGAAAGAACTTTACACACAAATGTCTCATGGTGCCTCAGTATTACTAAGTGAAAGGAAGAAATCAATCCCAGTGATTTTTTTATCTATGAAAAAATCGAAGCAAAAAGACAGAATATAGTTTATCCAGTATCAAACTTGGTGATTCAGTTTATCCCATGTCAGAACTTGACATTTAGGATTTGAAGGTCTATAGCATTATTAGGATGGGACATGGGATAGAGCACAACTTGAAAATAAAGTATAGGAAAAATAAAGGTGGGCCCTGTTGTGATTTTGAGATTTGAGCTCCCAACCCTACTTAAAATTATCTCCACCACCAATGCTTCAAATGCTAACATTAAGGATTCAAATATTTCCCTAAAAATAAATAACCTTCCTGTGGAGTAGAAGCACATTAAATTCAAAGGCATGATGGGAAAAGCATTGGATTAGGAATCAGGAGACCTGGATTCTAGTCTTGAGACTCCCATTTATTAGCCATGATGACAGTGTAAAGTCACTTTACTTTTCATGCCCAAGTCTGTCCCTCCCTTAAAAAATCTTTCACAAGACCCTGCCATTCACTCAAACTATCATCCTATATCTCTCTTCTCTATTTATGTAAACTCCTAGAAAAAAAGATGTCTAAACTTTGCAGCTTCCATTTCTGTTCCTCTCACTCCCCAAGCCTTTGCAATCTGCTTTCTGACATCATCACCTGACTGGAGTTGTTGTCTCCAAAGTTGCCAACAATTTCTTAATTTCTAAATCTGATAGTCTTCCGTGGTCATCAGTCTTCTTGATTCATCTGCTGCAGCTGACGTTGTTGACTACCCTCTCCTCATGGATACTCTCCCCTTTCTGGGCTTCCATGACACCACTCTCTTCTTAGTTCTCTCCCTATCTGTCTACCCACTCCCTCTCAAGTTCCTTTGCTGATTCATGAGCCATCATGACTCCTAACTGGAATGGATTACCAAGAGTCTCTCAATGGTTCCATATACTTTTCTTTCTGCATGTTCTCTCTCAATGACCTCATCAACCCCCATGGATTTAATAATCATTTTTATGCTGATGACTTCTAGATCTATATATCCCCTGAGCTTCAATCCTCTACCACCAATTGCCTATTGAACATTTCAAACTGAAGGTTCTGGAGACATCTCAAACTCAACATGTCCCGAACAGAACTCATTACCTTTTCCCCTCATGACCACCCCTCTTCCACATTTCCCTGTTTTTGTCAAAGGTACTACCCTCCTTCCCAGGTTTATAAATGTCACATTATCCTCAACTCTTCAATCTCTTTCAGTTGCCAAATCTTGCTGTTTCTACCTCTACCACGTCTCTTGCATGCAATTTCTTCTCTCTACTCACTGGGTTAACACCCTAGTTGAAAGTTTCATCACCTCTTTCTGAGATTATTACAACAGCTTCCTAACTGATCTCCCTCCCTCAAGTTTCCCCAAACTTCAGTCCATCCTCCACTCTTCTTCCAAGTGATTTTTCCCTAAGCACAGATCTGATCACATGACAATCAATTCCAGTAGCTTCTTCTTACCTCTAGAATCAAGTATATAGCTTTCAAATTCCTTCACAGCTTTGCCCTAATCTATCTTCTCAGTCTCACTGTACATTATTCCTCCTTCCACACTGTTTCCCACAAGTTGGCTTTGTTTCTATTTCTCACACATGACACTCCATCTCCTGTCTTTGCATTTGCTATCCCCTATGCCTGAAACTGATTCCACCCACCCCCCACTTTTACCTACACCTCACAGAATCCCTCTCTTCCTTCTAGATATAGCTCAAGGATTACATTCTATGTGAAGTCTTTCCTGATCCCCTTAATTGCTAGTTCTCTCCCTCTCAATATACCCTGTATTTAGCTATTTTGTATTTTTTTAGTTTATTCTATGTATGTCATTATTGTTTTTCCCATTAGAATTTAAGCTCCTTGTCAACAGTTTCACATATTTTTTCATATATTGTATTTTTCTCCCCAGGACCTGACACAGTGCCTGGCACAAAATAGGTAATAAATGATTATTGACCGGACCTCAATTTCCACAATTGTAACAATAAAAAAGAGTAAGCTTTGTCCTACCCTGACTATCTTAAAGAGCTGTGAAGATCAAATGAGATGATAATATATGTGAAGTACTTTAAAAATTACAAAACACTATTCAAGTGTAAGGTATTAATATATCACCATTATTATTATTATTATAAGCATTATTGATAATAGCAATTATTATCTTTAATTATTAACTATATCTGTCTCTTTTCTTACTGCCTTCAAACATACCTGTAGTTTCCCTACCCAGAAAAAAAAATTATCACTCAATGCTGACATTCCCTCAAGTTATTACTGTATATCTCTCTTTTCTTTCATAAAATCCCACCTTCTACAGGAAGCCTTTCCCAATCCCTCTTAATTCCAGTGCCTTCCCTCTGTTAATTATTTCCTATTTATCCCATATATAAACTTGCTTTTATGTATTTGTTTGCATGTTGTTTCCTTCATTGGATTGAAAGCTCCTTAAGGGCAGGGACTGTCTGTTGCCTCTTTTTGTATCTCTAGCACTTAGCACAGTTCCTGGCACATAGTAGGCACTTAATAAGTGTTTATCAAACTTAATTGAAGTGAATCAAATCTCTCTCCTGCACTACAGTCCTGCATCTCTAACTGCTTGCTAGACATATATGCCTGGATTTCTAATAGGCATCTTCAACTCAACATGTCCAAAACAGAACTCATTATTTTTCCTCCTAAACCTACATGTCCTTCTAACTTCTCTGTTTTTATAAAGTGCACCAACATTCTTCTAGTCAACCAGATTCAGAACTCAAGAGTCATCTTCACCTTGTTGCTCTCTCAACCCCCATATCCAATGAGCTATCAGGATTTTCAGATATAACTGAAAATTCAACATCTCTTGAATACACACTCTCTTCTCTACTCACCCCACTCTACCCTAGTCTAGGCACTCAAAACCTCTCCCCTAAACTATTGCAATAGACCTTCGAAATGGCCTCCACACTTCCTGATTCTTTCCTCTCAAATTCATCTCCACACAGCTGCCAAATTTATACTTTCAAAGCACAGTTCTGACCATGTCACTCCACTGATCAAGAAACTTCATGGACTCCCCATTGCCCTAAGACAAAATCCAAACTCTTTTGTTTGCCATTAAACTCTTTTGAAATATGGATCCAGATTATCTTTCCAGGCTGACTATGCATTATTTTCCCTCAGGTTCTTTCCACTCCAATTAAACTGTATTCCTTGTTTTTTTTCTGAACATGCTAATCCATTTCCCACTTTCATATCTTTGTACAGGCTTTTCTCCATTCATAAAATACTTTCTCTTACCTTACCTGGACCTCATGGAGCCGTTGGTACATTGAAGTACCACATCCTTAGGAAAGCCTCCAGTTTTGTTCACCCTCACATCACTCCATGTGTGTGTGTGTGTGTGTGTGTGTGTGTGTGTGTATGTGTGTATACATATATACACATACATAGATACATAAATAGATACACATATACATACATAGACACATATAGACCCTTAAGTTACTTATCTGTGAGCATGTTGTATACCCCAGTATACACACACACACACATTGGGGAGGGGGAAGTATATATACCCCCAAGCTCCAGGAGCTTACATTACACTGTCTCTCACTCTTTTACGTGCATCCTCAGTACCTAACACAGTATTGATACCCAATAGGAGTTTAATGAATGCTTGCTAATTATTAGTAACAATGGCATCAACTTCTAACTCTTTAGCGTGAGTGAGACTATGAAATTGCTTTGCTCCCCAACATGAGTGAGGAGGAGCATAGGTCCCAGGAGAGAGGAGATGCTGAAAAAAGTAGTGAGAAGACCTAATACAATCATAACACTTCACATTCAGCTATCTCTGATTACTTGAACCTTAAGGAGAAGAAGAAAGAAAGATGAGTAAGTGTTTGAGGAAAGGGACTGAGCCAAAGCAGCCAGAAAAAAAAAAAAGAAAAAAGGAAAGTTAAGAGATCCAGAGATCATTGTCAGGGCTTGGGTCTAAAGGAAACTACCTAACTCACCCATTTTCCCTCTCTTAGCATCACAGTAAAAGTTAAACAATGAAGCACATCTAACATTTTCAACATCTTACTTTCTGGGGAGATTGGGTGGCTGAGTTGGTATAGAGGGTTGTTTTCTGACTGTAAGTCCCATATATACTTTCTCATAATTTCAAGTGACTTTATATCAGCAACACATCCCCTCCCATCAGACCTTCCTGCTACCTCCTTCTTCAAATTGCCTTTTGGTTAAGGATCCCAGTTGATTGTAAGAAGTCACCATGATCCTTCTCACCCTATTACTGAGCTCTCAGAGACCAAATTACATCTACTCCTTGTTCTCAACTCTAAGGGTTGCATTGCTTCAAAGTTAGCTTGGCTTCTTTTTCCCATCAAAGCTGGGTAAGCTGAGAAGCTACTGGCTCTCTCCCCAGCCTTGGCCCTGGTAGTTATTTGGTTCTGACTGCAGCTGTTTTAAGAAGGCTTCACACTTAGGCTGAGCCTCAGAAAAATTCACACCCATCCTCTCCCCTACTGCTTACTGTTCATCTGGTCTGCTTCCTGGTGACACCTGAAAGTCCAGATCTGTACAAAGTGTAGGGTGAGCCCCCAAATGAAGCTTCCGGGGCCTTGCTGCTCTCATTGCTTTGAGAGAGAGAGAAGAACAGATAGCTGTGACATTTTTTCCCACATATCACAACAAAAACATTTCTGGTTTAACACTGGACATACCAATGCTCTGTCATGGTACTGGTTTTAGACATACAGCACCTGAACTCTTTCTTTACTGATGATCCATAAGAAGTAGGATAAAACAGCATCCTCACAAAGAAGCAATGAAACAACTTCTCAGTCTGGCAACCAACCAAAAAGAAAGGTCATCACTTTTACCACTCAGTCATAGGCAATGGTTAAAAAAAAGTCACACCAAGCTCATGACCCCCAACAAAGGAGAGGGAAAAAAGTATCATAAAAGAAATAGCTAACTAATCACCTTGTCCTTCCACACATTCTTATGAAAATTCATTTGCATTGGACCATCTCATGTCAATCCATATCCTTTTTGTTATGTCAAATTCCCAAAACACTGCTTAATCCATCAACTCAAAACAATAGCAACAACAAGCCTTAAGTATATGTCCAACAGCAGATAATAAAATGGAATCCACTACATCCTTGCTTGGGCCATATTACCTTTTTCATTCACTAGATTTAGTTCCCCCATTGCTTATGCAGGACCGTTTCTGGTTGTATTCAGTCTGAGGAGAAACCTACAAAGCAGTGCCTTCATTCAACCTCAACAGAAATACTACAAGTCTCTCCAAGGGAACACAGGTGCTTCATGATTCTGCACTGAGCCCAGCAATCAGTGAACAGTAAGTGAATAAGGTCTATCGGTGTCCATATTGAGCTTACATATCCCACAGAGACAAACTAGACTTCAGACAAATAATCAGTCGAGATGTTCCAGGGTAAGATCCTTAAAAATTATCTTTAATTGATGCCAAGTATGAACAGATAATAAAGTGACAGAAGCAAGGAAAATTGCATAGATGAAAACTATGCACTTCAGTTAGGCTCTCAACTCATAACATTCAATGTCCTCTGACAAATCAAAGAGCTTTGTGAGGAGAGGGGAAAATGAGCAGTAACCTGAAAATGAGGTTAGCAATTTGAAAACTCAGGAAGCAAAATACTGCTTTGTCAGCTTCAATGGTTTGTTGCCCTGATGGTGCACTTTAAATTAATACTATTCATTTTCTATTTTAACCTTGGTGATTAATACTTTATTTTTAAAACCAGAGGTATGTCATATACAGCCCGTATTATCTACCTGCAGCTGTTGAATACACGATTTCCAAACAGTGCATTAGAGAATAAAAGTGCTTCTGCATGGAAAGGAAAAACTTTTCAACTGGCATATTACACATGGGATTTCATCCCTTCTTATCCCCCTCCCCCCACCAACTTTCCCACCTCTCCCAATTCCCTACCCTTATTTATTGTTTCAAGGGTTTGAAGTTTTGTTTTGACTAAACCGGGGGATACAAAACTTCATTCTTTGCCCTTTCTGTTCTGTGTTGTGGAAAACCCAAGCAGCCTTCCAATTAAAGTCGCCCTGCAACTAGGGCTGATATCACTCAAACTAACAGTCTTGTGGTGGGAGGAATTCCTTAAGAACCCCTGGTGGATGTCCTGGCACTCCCAGGAAAGTTTATAGTAGTTTTACCTGTGTGAGGAGATGGTTTCTGATCCTAAATACTTATATATTAAGTAAAGATTTAGGGTTTCAAACCAAAACTGTAAACCTTGAAGCTCATTCAAAGTAGATGAGGAGGTGTAGCTAATTAACACATCACTTGCTTCTTTGCAAAGTGTGTAAATTTCTTGGTAGCTTGCCTGAGTGATGAGGAAGAAAAATTGTACCTATATCTCAAAGTTCTATAACATAAACATGAGCAAAATAGTCTGAACAGCAGATGAGATTCTACCTCCTGATGTCACCAACCAATACAGATTATACCTGATTTCATGTTTTTTTTCTTTCATATGAAAATAAAAAAATCACACCTGACATACCAGACTCCTGATGATTTAGTTTTCTGCTTTAAAAAGTTCAGACTGATTGTTTGGCAGTTGTATTCTTCCTAACAAACTGTACAATGGATGGTTACCACCCACCAATTCTCACCAATCCCAAGAATATGCCTTTCCTGGAAGAGAAAGAAGAATTGCCTTCTGCTCAGTCTTTCATTCTTTCTGTTTTGCCCAACTGAGTTATCCATCGACCAAACAAGAAGTTAAAATTATGAGTATATGTTTCTATATATCTCACAATAAATGGGGGAATGGGATAGGGCCTTTATTTTCTGCCTCCTTCAGATGTGTTTTCTCTTATTTGGAAAATCTGAATGTGATGCATGAAATAAAAGAGGCCCTTTCTCCTACAATGGAATGAAAATTCTACTTAAGGAAACACATCCCTCACTTAACGTCTGATGATTATTATTTCTAAGTGAGTTAGGATAGTAATTTCCCTTTGTGCTTCAGCTCTACTGTAATGGGAACTAAACTGTCTATACAAACTCCTTTTTTAAGGAAATGATTGTCCATTAGCCATAACTTCAAGAAATTGCTGCTGCTTAACTTGGTTTCATTGGGCTAACCCACTACCAAGGAACTGAATGACTGATTTAATAACATCAACTCTTTTTTTGGTGGGACACAGCAAGTCAAAAAAATAACAAAAGGTTTATGGCTATAATCTGTCTTTTACACATTCAAGGACAGAGGTGATTTAATTTCTTTGGTCACTTCAAATCTATCGAGTTAAGTTAGCTCCTTTCAGAGCTTCTTGGTACACTAACAGCACTGGCAGGGACCAACATTTAACCCTATTAAACTAGGGCCCCTAAATTCTAGAAGGGCTGATTTGTGCATATCAGCCCTTCAGAAGTTTTCTCCCCCTGGAGAAAACCAATATTCAGAACATGAGCCAAATCAGTCTCTGGGGAAGGAAAGGAAAGGAAAAGGGCAAAAGCCAGTCAAAAAATAAACAAATAAGCCAAAGGGTATTAATTCAATTCCTTAACAGGCAGCTTTGTTAAGTGCACCTTCAGGTCTACAAATACATTTCAGCCCTGTTGTAGTGCAAGGAATAAGAGCTTTTGTCAAACTTTGCATGCCTATACTACACAAAATAATGCCTTTAAGCCATCCTCGTTGAATTCTGGAAATGAATTAAGAATGGGTAAGGGACATCCAGACTCCCCATACCACCCCCAAACCCTTTAGAACTCACCCCAAACCCTGGTCAACAGGCCCATCCACATAGCTCTTTCTCCTCTAACACATGCAGAGAGTCATCAGTCCAGTGGACAGGCTAAGGTGAAGGTTTCCAACTACTAGAGACACCTAGTAGCCGGTCAGTCTCATCTGCTTTGGTCCTATTGGCTGGTCCTTTCAGCATCCATCCCACAGCACTGAATGGATTATTGCTGTTGACTGAGTGCAGTTGAACACAGGAAGTTGTGCGTTCTAGACCTCTGAGTGGAGATGAAAGTTTGGAACATTCTTGGTTGTTTTGTAGTTGTTTTTTAGGGTGGCTTTTTTTCCTCCCCTAAGCAGGGAGTTCTAGAGGTGAGGGGAGAGTGATGAATGGCTGTTGGGGTAAGGGGGAGAGTGGGGAGGAAGCACCACAGGCTCATTCTGGAGAGGTTTCTCATCCTACAGTCAGATGCCTTCCAATTATCACAGGAAGGTCACGTTCTTTGGATCTCTCTTCACATAGGGTGTGTCTGTTTGTATCCATCCTTCAGGCTCATAGAAGCCAAACAAGCAAAGAAAATGTCTAAATTATTTTGCTTTAGCTCAGCAAGTAAGCCTTGTGCACGATTATACTGTGTTAAGTGCCTTACTGTACTGCCTAGAGAGGAGGGAAGGGCAGAAGGGAGAGAGGAAGGGGAGAGATCCCTATACAAAGCAGGACAGGAGAAGGAAGTGGTCAGCAGCAGGCAGCCTCATGCTAAATTCAAAACGAAGCTCCATCCCCACCTGTGTGTTCTTAAAGATTTTTGAGTGCCTCTCAGTTAAGTGACAGCTGTTTGTCTCCAAGGACCCATGCATTTCCTTCCTTCAGCTGGTCCATAAGCAGACTACCACTCTCTGAGGTTGGTGATTGGGGCAGGGGTTGTAAGATGTTCAGTTAATAGAGGTGGGGGCATATAGATAAAAAGAAAGTATAAAGAAAAAAAATTTAACTAGAAAATTAAGGTTATTTACTGACTTATTCTGGATTCCAGAATAACAGAGGAGTAAGAGTAGGAGGGGAATATGAGAGGCATGATACCTGTACATGATCTGAGGAGACACTAGAACTTCACAGGGACTCTGGCAGGAGTCCAAATCCCAAAGCAATTCTCTCAGTTTTTAGAAGAAGAAGAAAGGAGAGATTGAGTCCATTGTCCATGTTCAGTCTGAAGCTGGGTCTCAGGCCTCAGGTCACTGTCAACATCAGATTACCAAAGGGAAACAAGTCCATTGATGACACCGGACATCTTTGTCCTTGTTGTCTTCTCTTTCCAGGGGTCAGTATGGTGTGATCTTCTCATGTTGGTGGAAGGGGGAGGGGGAGTGAGCAGTGAGGGAAGGAAGGTGGTGAAGGTGGAAAAATTAAAAAAAAAAAAAAAAGATGCCCCAGCTCCTCCCCTCTTACTCCTCTAACTTTGCAGCTGTTTTAATGGAGGCACTTTCTGCAATTCAGTGGGTGCAGGATAAAGGCACTAAGCAACTATTTAAATAAATTGATTTTCTTCAGTAAGTTCTCAAAGGGAGTACCAAAGTCTCTAAAGACTTCAAATCATAACTGCAAAAAGAAATCATCTATAATTTGGATGCACACATTAGATAAAGAGTTTCATTTACATTCTAAGAATGCACCAAAAAGCATGCAGTATTGCACCATTTTTTGTTTTGTTTGTTTTTGTCTTTAGCTATAGAGGATACTGTTTCTTAGGTGTTGCTATATATAACTTGATAGCTTTTTATTTTTTCCATATACTTTCCCTTTAAGGGATGGGAATATTTTATCCTCTTTCTGACAACACCTGGACAGAAACCAAACATTTCCCTGAGCAAAGGCAGGAAAATTCACTGAGTCCCCCTCTCCCCTCACTTTGTTTGGGCCCTTCATATCATAAACTTTTTTTTTTTACTTATCTTTTTCTTACTGAAATCATGCATTAATGAATTCAAGTTACACCTTAGTCAAACAGGCCATGATGCGGA
Source organism: Vombatus ursinus (assembly GCF_900497805.2). Taxonomy (NCBI): domain Eukaryota; kingdom Metazoa; phylum Chordata; class Mammalia; order Diprotodontia; family Vombatidae; genus Vombatus; species Vombatus ursinus. The sequence continues at coordinate 51,371,022 of NW_020954608.1, read as the reverse complement.
ATAATAGAACATGCTTTGAGCTCCAAAAAAAGTGTTGTTCCCATTTGACTAACATGTGCACTTAAATACAGTACTTTAAATTACTAATAAAATAGGTAATAAATTAAGGAGTGCACTTTTGGTGAATGCAAATGAAAAAGGGCCTATTTTTAGAAGAGTTAATTCAAAAGAAAGCTTATCCCCTATTGTTTGAGGTAATGATCCCCACATGCGATTACAAAATAAATAGTGTCAAATTCAAACATGCGTACATTTGTTCTCTTGCAACAAAGGGGAGGAGGGGGGGACAAAAGTTTTGCATCCAGTTCTTTCAAGTGAAGGGACAAGGAGCTCTAACAGGGGAAGAAAAAAAAAACTTATGTGTAGTTCATCTGCAATTAAGAAAACTTAGCAGCATTGCAGATGTCTCAATTGATTTTTTTTTCCTTAAAAAAAAAATCTTGGCTTGAGTAAGAAGGAGAATGGGGCAAAGAGGGAGATCATTTGAGATCAGGCCCAATATTATACTTATAAGGTGCTATATGGCCCATTCATGACTTACTGATTTTTCAAGAGGATAGATACACTTCAGCTGATTCAAATAAAAACGGCCAATATTCACTATGCTTTTTGGTCAATTCATTTATACATATATCTTATATGTATAGATAGTTGATGCACTTTCTTTGATACACTGTCAGTGTGCATTTTGCAGAGATTTTTAACTGGAGTCCCATGCATATTTCATTTTTATATTTCTAAGTGATCATCTGTTTTTAAATATTTCTTTAAAATTAAGTTAAACAAGCAGAGGGATGAAAAACATTTCAATATAGAGAAGCATATGAGTCTTATTTTATCTAGACTAGTTCAAAGACTTCATTTTTTTACCAATTATGGAAAATACCCTTTCTTTTTCTTTCTTTTTTTTTAAAATAAAATGAAAATAGTATTTTTATGGATCCTGAAAGTTTCTGGTTCGCTGAGCCAAAAAATCTGCAATGCAATAATGCATTTACAGGTCAATAGAGCATTCAAAGACTATTTAGTAAAGTATCTACAGAGTGTGACATAGGTCACTAGTTTTTTTGTTATTATTGTTGTTTGAGGTGGGTTTTTTTTCTATTAAGTCTTTCAAGTTGCTAAGTAGAATTTGTGTGTGTATGTGTGTGTGTGTGTTATGTTTTTAATTTTTTTTTAAACATCCGTCAGGAGCTTGCTCTTGTTAACACAGTTTTGGTTAGCTGTAGTGCAGTTGCCAGTTCTGATATTAGCCTGTCTATAATGGGCTATACTATTATTCATATCCTCTTCAATTTCCATGTATTCAGATTTGCTGATAGTAGAGGAGCTACGGCGACTGAGGTCGCTATCAGAGGCTAAGTTAGGGGAACTAACATGGAGCAACTGAGCCTGCTCTTCCCCTTCAGTTTCTCGGTGGTAGAAATAGTTGAAATTGGACACAATGACAGGTACAGGCAGGGCAATTGTCAGCACACCAGCGATGGCACACAAGGAGCCCACGATCTTGCCTCCAATTGTCACAGGGTACATGTCACCGTATCCTACAGTGGTCATGGACACCACAGCCCACCAGAAAGCGTCGGGGATGCTTGAGAAGTGAGACTCAGCGTCTTCTGCCTCTGCAAAGTATACAGCACTAGAAAACAAGATAACCCCAATGAAAAGGAAAAAGATGAGCAAACCTAGCTCTCTCATGCTAGCCTTGAGAGTCTGACCTAGGATCTGGAGTCCCTTGGAATGGCGGGACAGTTTGAAGATTCTAAAGACCCTTACCAATCGGATGACTCTTAGGATGGCCAGTGAAGTGGCCTGCTCACCCTTCTGGTTGCCCTCCTGCTCTGCCATTTCAGTGCCCAGGGTAATGAAGTAGGGGATGATGGCCACGATGTCAATGAAATTCATGATGTTCTTGAAGAAATCTGTTTTGCTGGGACAGGCAAAGAAGCGCACCACGAGTTCAAAGGAAAACCAGATGATGCACAATGTTTCCACGATGAAAAAGGGATCTGTGAAAATGTTGGATTTGTAGTAGATTGTTGTGTTGTCACTTGGTTGAAAGGTGCTGAATTCCCTTTCTTCTTTTAGCTCAGGCAGGGTCTCCAGGCAGAAAATAACTATAGAGATGAGGATTACCATGACTGAGACAATGGCAATGACCCGTGCAGGCCCAGAGCTCTCAGGATACTCAAAGAGGAGCCACACCTGGCGCTGGTACTCCTTCTCTGGCAATGGGCGCTCTTCCTCCTTGATGAAACCTTCGTCCTCTCGGAACTTCTCCATGGCCTCCTCACCCAACTCATAAAACTTGATCTCCTCAGAGAACATGTCCAGGGGCACATTGACAGGTCTACGCAGGCGCCCTCCAGACTGGTAATAATAAAGGATGGCATCAAAACTGGGCCTGTTGCGGTCAAAAAAATACTCATTTCTCAGGGGGTCAAAGTAGCGCATGCGTTTCTTGGGATTCCCCAACAATGTGTTGGGGAACTGTGCCAGGGTCTTAAGTTGTGTCTCAAAACGCAGCCCAGAGATGTTGATCACCACCCTTTCACAGCAGTCATGGTCGTCATGGTCTGCTGGCCTGGGATAGCTGATATCTTGGGGATGGCCCTGGGCGGCAGAAGCCTCCTCCACGTTCTCTCCGGACATCACCGTCATGGTCTAAGCTGGGTGGAAGGGTGTGGAGCAGAGAGGGGGGACTGGGGTGGTGAAGTTGTTGGAAGGGGAGGGAGAGGGTAACAAAGTGCCCCCGCCCCCCACCTAGAGTATTTGAATCTGCCACCCCTTGGGGAGAATAGCCCAAGGGGAGGAAGGAAACTAATCTGGGCTCTATCGATCTACTCTCACCCCCACCTAATTTTTTTCCCAAATTGAAATCCCCCTTTCCAGCAGCACCTGGCTCCTGTTCTGTTGTATGTGTGTGGGGGGGGGGGGGGTTTTTCTTTCCTCTCAAGATAATGTTGTTCTGGCAAACTTCGACATTGCCTTTGGGGGAGGGGGTCACCCTTTTACCCCCGCCCTAAATCGTCATAAGAACAGGACTGGGTGCCGTGTCAGCTCAGCAGACTCCCCTGCCTTCCATTTCTCCCTCTTTCTCTGGTCTATCCTCCCTCCTACCCCTCTTCTGATGCTTTTTAAGCTCCCACCAGGGCGATCGATGGATGCTGCAGAGAAATAGAAAGTGATAGGGAGGTATAAAAAAAAAATCAAAAGCATTCAGACGGAACGCATCTACAGAAACTGAAAAAGCACATACATTTATCTACCTTTCCTGTATTGGAAAGCACCAGACACAACTAAGGCAATCTCTCTCTCTCTCTCTCACTCTCTCTCTCTCTCTCTCACACACACACACACACACACACACACACTCACTCACTCACTCACTCACTCACTTCAAGTTTTCTGGATTCTCCTGCCCACTTCCTCCATTCCCCTATAGCCCATCTGTTTACAACTTCATTAACAACTGAGCCCGAAGGTGGGAGCTACCAGAGATCCAAGGTTCTCCCTCCCCGCTCCCCCTCACCCTCCCCACTCTGATTCGTGCAGCCAGCCCCCCGAATGGAGGAGCCCCACCGGGCTTCTCGTCTTACCTGGAGGGGTGTCTGGGCAGGCGTCAGCGGCGATGTTGAGTCGGGAGAAGAGTTCCTGTTGGAATGCGGCAAGTCTCCTTGGCGGCGGCGGTAGCAACAGCAGCATCCAAAAGGCGCAGTGGCAAACTCAGCCTCCAGCTCTCTCCTCCTGCGCTCCTCTCCTTGCCGAGATCGCTTTATAGGGCCGCTGCTGCCGAAATATTTATACCCACCCCCATTTCTAACAACTCGAAAGACTATACAGAAAGGGAGAAAGATAGGAAGACCCCTCTCCAGTTCCAAGTTACTAGGGTTGCTGGAGAGGGAAAGGGGTGGGAGGGGGAGGGGAGTGGGGCGGAGAGGTACCTCTATAAAAGCCCTGGAATTAAAATAAAATTCAAATTTAAAAAAAAAATCGCTCCCCCTGGCACTCCAGGAGTCTCTGCTTCGCTTCTAGAGGGACGGATCCAGGCTGTGGGCGGCAGGAGAGAGCCGCCCCGTGATCTACATAGCTACTCCAGCACCTCCACCCCGCCTGCCGCTAGCTTAGTCCTCCAAGAAGCTCCGCTGGACACCTGGGGTTTGGAAAGCCTCGGAGTCGAGCGGGACTATTGCGGTAGTGACAGCAGCCGCGGCGGTAGCAACGGCAGAGCGGCGGTGCGGTCCATTTCTGGACCCTGCAAGATCAGCAGAAACCCGAGGAGGCGCCTCTGGTGCGGAGCGGGGATTGGCCCGCCAGGTCGTGGGATGGGGAGGGGGGAGGAGGAAGGAGCTGGAGGATAGAGAAGTGGGCGGGGGGTGGGGGGGGTGCAGAGGAGCGAGTTTCTCACCCTTGTCAGCCATCCTTCTCCTCCTCCAACAAACATCCCCCCAGAACCTCCCCCTCTCCTTCCCTAGCCCATCACAATTCAGAGCCCCGAACACGCGAAACTACCCAGCTGCGACCTTCCCAGGGGATTTAACATTGCAAATGACCACTTTCGACGCAATGCAGGCTGTAGCACTCAAGACAAACAGAATCCTTGGTGGCTTTTATGTATGTGGATGCTTGTATAGATGTGTCCGTTCCGCATTGAGTCTTTTAGTCACTGTGTGATGCATTACTAGCATACTTCCCTTCTCCTACTTCTCCTTTCCCATCCTTTCCCCACCGAAACTCCCTCTCCACCTTCCCTGCACCCACCCAGCACGTTCTCCACCACCCCAAGAGCTCGCGTTGCCTGAGGTAGGAGTTCTACTCCAAGGCAGCCTCTGGCAGTTAGAGCAATGACTCTTTAGGGGGCGAAAAGTCAGCAATCTAGGTTCACTTGGGTTTGGGATATTCTTTAGGGGAAGAGAGGGAATCGTTTCCTTGCATCCTAACGTGGGTATGAAGTTTTCTTGTTTATTTTTAATTAGACAAAATGTGCCTAGCTTGTGAGGGGACGGTTTTGCCTTCGCTTTGTGGCGTATCCTGCCCACTTAATGCCACCTGAAAATCAATTGAGTGGAAAACCCGACTGAACACCCCCCCACACACCCACACACACGCACACCCACACTGCCCTTTCCTCCTCACTCTCGATTTACTGTTATCCCGGTAGATCCCCCTACGGAGCCACATGCCGCCCTTGCCACTTCTCCAATCAGGAAGCCGCCCCCATGGAATCGCCAGGCGGTGAGATGCGGGGTAGGACGCAGTACTTGGCACGAGGAGCCTGGACGCATAAGGCACACGGCGCCAGCTGTGCCCCCGTAGGCGCTGCGCCTAAACCTGCAGCAGAAGGGAAGCCAGGGAGCACACTCCAGCTCTTTAGGGCT
>NW_020954608.1:51357509-51365544 GCF_900497805.2 Vombatus ursinus | reverse complement strand
GGGGGGGGGAGCGCGAGTCGCCAGTGATTGGTTCTCCTTGATGTACTGGCACCAACACCCCAACGCACACACATCCCCCCCCTTCCTCTCCTTACACTACACCACCACCTCTTTAATCAAGGTCAGTGGCCCCAAACTCCCTGTTTGGCTCACTCTAGAGGATGTCTAATGGATTGATTCCATGCTTCCCTGGACTGATAGAATAGCAGTTCAGTGCTTACTAGAAGAGAAAGAGTTAATGCTTTTCTTTTTATTTATGTGTTCCCTTCCCCCCACCCCATACTCACACCCCGGCATTCTTTTTGAGGATGCTGAGGTATCTTATATAAGTACCTCTTTCCCTCAGTCTTAAGCTACTAGACCAAATGCCATCCTCTCTAAGCACGGATTTCCCTCCATCCCAACTACCTAGAACGAATAGTTGTCCTATTAGGTGCTGTATGATGTTGAAGCGGTAAGGGAAATTCAATATGGCAAACATTTGGGCTCTGAAATAAAAGAGAATTAGGCACCTTGTTTAAACAGTTTTATTTAGAGGTCTGCTCCTAAAGATAAACTAGAGTCAAGGTTATCCCCTGGGGATTCCTGTCACATCTCCCAATGGAATGTAAACTCCATGACTCTTTGTCCTGCTTTTGCATTCCCAGACCCAAGGAGAGGCACTAAATAAATGCTTGTTGAGTTCAATTGAATTGAATGCCCACAGAATCTATTTGTCTTCCTAGTCTGGGCTGCCAAAAGCAGACTCTAATTTTGCTGACTCAGCATTTGGAGATTGCAGTCCTAAAAGAACCTGAGTCTAGAAAAGGATGAGGTGATCCAGAAGAGCTATCATGGCTCCAACAAAAACATTTCATACCAGACAAATATAATTTCCTTTTTTCTACTGGGTTACTGGCCTGCTGGGTTGGAGGAATACTATAAAAGTAGAATTTATTTAAGTTTTATTAAGCATTTGAAAAACTCTCCCATGCTATTCTTGTGAATAAGATGAAGAGGTTATGGTCTAGAAAATAGCAGGTAGATTCAGAACTACTTGAATAGCTAGATTAGGAGAGTATTCACTCTAACGGTTTTCTGTCAACTTGGGAAGAAGTCACTAAGAGGAATGACCCAGGGAACCTGACCTTGACCCTGTGCTATTTAACATTTTAATCACTGATTTGGATAAAGTCTTAGATTATATGCTCATCAAATTTGTATATGGCACAAAGCTTGGAGGGATAATATACTAATGAGAGGGAGGAGGCAGAATTCCCAAAAGATCATGTCAGGTTTACAAATTTCAGCCAAAATTTAAAAAATGAAATTAAATAGGGGAAATGTAAAGTCTTATATTCAGTTATAAAAATCAAGTTAAAAATGAAGGTGACAGGTATGGCTAGATAGCAATTTGTGGGGAAAATATAGAGGGGAGGGGTTTAGGGGACTCTAAGATGAGAAAGATTAAGCAGTATGACATGGCTGCCAGTGAAGATAACCCAATTTTTGGCTTCATGAAGAAAGTCATAGTGATCAAGACTGAATTATGTTCTAAGAAGATCTCATCAGGAATATCTTATTTAGTTCTGAGTGCCACATTTTAGGAAGACTTTTAGTAAACTGGACAGCATCTAGTAGAGGGTAACTAGAATGCTAAAATTAATGTCATATGAGGATCAGTTGGAGGAAGTCATGATTACTTAGCCTGGATGCAAGAAGACTTGGGTGAGAGCTGTTTTCAAGTATTCTAGAAGCTGACACATGGAAGAAGGATTAGATTTCTTCTGGTTGGCCCCAGAGGGCAGAACTAAAAGCAGCAGGTGGAAGTTGCAGAAACAGATTTCATATTGATTTAAGGAAAAGCTTCCTAGTGATTAGATCTCTCCAAAAGTAGAAAGGGCTACTTTGGAAAGCAATAGGTTCCTTCTGGCTGAAGGTATTCAAGCAAAGCCTGGACAACCACTTGTCAGACATGTTGGGGAGGGGATTCTGAGTTGGACTAAGTGTTCCTTCCAACTCTGAGATTCTATTGATCTGTGACTCTGTGACTAGACTAGGTCCTTTTTTCTCAGGTTACAGGTCTTGTTGGGTGTCACATGCTAAATAAGGGAAGGGCAGAACTCCAAAATTTTTGTTTGTACTCCTATTTGCAATTCTCTTGTTTTATTTCTGTATTATGATTATTTAGATAAGCATTTTTGTTGTTATTCAGTCATTTTTCAGTCAGGTCCAACTCTTTGTGACCTCATTTGGGGTTTTCTTGGCAAAGATACTGGAGTAGTTTGCCATTTTCTTCTCTGGCACAGTTCACAGGTGAGGAAACTGAAGCAAACAGGGTGAAGTGACTTGCCCAGAGTCTCATAGCTAGGAATTTTCTGAGGCCAAATTTGAACTCAGATCTTCCTGATTCAGGGCCACTCAATCCACTGTGTCACCTAGCTGCCCTACATAAACATTATCTCCCCCAAATGTAAACTTGATAAAGGCAGGGACCTAGTCTTATCAACAAACATTTATTAAGCACCTACTATGTGCTGAGCTAGGTACTAGGGTTACAAATACAACAATGAGATAATCCCTGCCCACAAGATTATATTTTACTAAGAGGATACATGTTTACATATAAAATAAGTCAAGGATCATTGAATGATAGGACTGTAGACCTAAAGCGAGAAGAGACCTCAGAGGACACCTGGCCCAACCTTCTCATTTAACAGATCAGGAAACTGAGGTCCATTGAGGTAAAGTAACTTGCCTAAGGTCATACACGTAGTAAGCATCAGAAGCAAGTTTTGAACCACATCTCTCCATCTTTCAAAGAAAAGAATGGGAGCTATCAGCTTACCTAAAATCTAGGTAAAGAGCATTGACAAAATTCTCCTGGTCTACTAGCCTAGCAACACCATCAAAAATGGAAGTGAGATGAGTTTGACTATGGAAACTTTTTATGAGGCCATGGTGGTTCTCAGTGATCACTGCTTCAGTTCAATTCAGTTCAATTCAACTAGAATTGGGTGAGCATCTACTATGAGTACCTTGCTATCCTGGTGTTAGGGATACAAAGACAAAACCCAAACAATCCCTGCTCTCAAGGAGCTTACATTCTATTGCTAGGAAACAATATGTACTCAAGTCAGAATATATAAAGTAAATACAAAGTAATTTCAGGGGCAGGAGGGGAAGTACTAACAACTGGGGGAGATCACAGAAGGCCTCCTTTAGAAGACAGCACCTTGAGCTTTTCTATAAAGAAACTAATAAGTTTACTAGGCACAGGTGAGGAGACAGAATTTTATCATGGAGAGCAGCCTGTACAAATGAAGAGTCAGGAGAAGGAATGTCACATAAGTAGTCCCATTTGGCTGGAAAATTGAGTGTTTGAGGAGGAGCTGTATGATCAGTCTGGAAAGATCAATTAGAGCCCGATTGTGAAGTGCTTTAAAAGATAACCAAAGGATTTTGTATTTGATTTGAGGACAATGAGGAGTCCACTGACTCAAGCATCTTGAACATGCCAGTGACATAGCTAAGACCTATGGTTTAGTAATATCAATTTGGCAGGAGTGTAATGGATGGATTGGAAAAGGGAGAGATTGGATGGTGGGAGAATAATTAGGAGTCTATTGCAATAGTCTAGATGAGATGTGATGAGGACTCAGAATAGGGTAATGGTTGTATGGATGGAGAGAAGACAGATAAAATAAATGTTGTGGTGATAGAATAAACAGGACCTGGCAATTGATTGCTTGTGGGGGTTGAATGAGAGTGAAGAGTTCAGAAATGATCCCTGGGTTATGAATATGGGTGACTAGAAAGGTGGTGATAGAAATAGTGAAGCTTGAAATGAGGGGTGGGGAAGAGTAAGAAGAGAAGAAGATAATTAGTTTTGTTTTGTACATATTAAGTTTGAAATGTCAATGGAACATCCAAGTGGAAATGTCCAGTAAGTAATTCAAGAACTAGGTCTAGAGCTCAAGAGAGATGAGAACTAGATATGCAGATTAGAGAGTCACATATATAGAAATGATAGTCAATGCCAGGGGAGTTAATGGGATAACTAGGTGAGGAAACAGAGAAGAGAAGAAGCCCCTGACAGAATTCTAGGGTATACCCCCTTAAAGGGGTGGGACATGATCCAACCGAAGAAATTCAGGAAAACCAGGTGAGACAGATAGGAGGAGAATTAGGAGGATACATCACAAACACCAAAGGTGGGGGGAAAATATCAAAGAGAAAGTTGTTAACAATGTCAAAAGCTACAGAAAGGTCAAGGAAGAGACTAGGAAAAAAAGTCCATTGGTCTTAGAAGTAAGGAGATCATTGGTAACATTGGAGAAAATAAATCTAATTGAGTGGTAGGGTTGGAAGCCAAATTGTAAGGAGTTAGGAAGTAAGTTGAAGGTCAAGAACTGGAAACAAGGAACACCAATAGTCTTTTTTTCTAAGCATTTGGCAATAAAAAGGAAGAGGAATATAAGATGATAGCTTAAGGAGATGGTAGTGTCATGTAAAGATTTTTTTTAAGGATGAGAGCTATCCAGGCGTGTTTGTAAGCAATCGGCAAAGAGCCGGTATGTAAAAATTGAAGATTATAAATAGAAAGTAGATGATTTGAACAGGCAAGCTCACAGAGGAGGTATCAAGAATATGTCTTCATTCACATGGCTACCATGCAAGCTCAAGATTTTATCACCCCCTTGCATGGACTATTACATTATGCTTGTAATTGATATCCCTGTTTATAGTGTTTTCATTCTTCAATTCATCCTCTACATGGCTTTGAAATTAGCATTTGCAAAAGACCAGTCTAACTATGTCACTTCCCTTTCTAAGAATCCTCAATGCCTCCATTTTGTCTCTAGAATAAAATACAAGCTCTTCTCTGACTTTTAAAGATTTTCACAATCTGGCTCCATCCCATCTTTCCAGATTTAATTGACATTGTTCGCCCTCACACACTTTATGTTCCAACTAAATGACCTACTTTACCTGACATTCTACCCCCTGCCTGTATGGCTTTGCACAGGCTGTCCCTATATCTGGAATGATATTTCTTCTCATCTCAACTTTTAGAGTTCCTCATTCCCTTTAAGGCTTGGCTAGGATCTCTCCTTCTTCACAAGGTCTTTCCTGTTGTCAATGCTCTTCTCCCCCCTTAGTATTTACTTAGATGTACTTTGGATTTATTTGCTTGTGTTTATATTGCATGCTCCCAGTAGAATGTAAGTTCCTTGAGGGCAGACATTATTTCATTTTTGTCAGCACCTTATACAGCGCCTGAAACATAGGGACTGGGGCATGACCTGTGATTTCATTAATATAGGGAACTCTCTATTGTTGAAGCTCCTTCTGCCAATGTAAATCAGCACATTCTTTCCAACTTATAATTTTTTAGATGTGACCAGAGAACTAAGAGGTTAAGTGACTTATATGCCCAGGGTCATGTGGCTAATATGTCTCAAAGGCAAGACTTTAACTTGGGTCCTCCAGGCTCTGAATTAAACCCTCAAGTCACTACACCATAGCTGCCCCTTCCTGGAACATAGTTGGTGCTTGATAATTGCTTATTGATTTGATTTACCCATCATTTGGGAAATGACTGAACAAACTGTTTCACAGGCATGTGATAGTAGATTTTTGTGCCAATTAAAATCCTGCTTTCTACAGGAATCTTTTCCCAATCCTTCAATTCTAATGCTTTCCCTCTCAATTATTTCCTATTTATCCTGTATATAGCTCGTTTGTACATATTTGTTTGCTTGTTGTCTCCCCATCAGACTGTGAGCTCCTTGAGAGCAGGAACTGTCTTTTGCCTCCCCAGTGTTTAGCACAGCACCTGGCACATAGTAGGCACTTAATAAGTGTTTACTGACTGACCATTATATATGAATAATTCAGAGAAACACGTGAAGACCTTTATGAACTGATGCAGAAGAAAGCAAAATGAGCCAAACAACTTGCACTGTAATCACAATAATGTAAAACAAGACAAAGCTAAAAGACAACAGAGCACAGAGCAAATTCAATGATCAATAGCAGTTCCAGATGGCTGGAACTTTCTTTTAGGTACAGAGATGGTGGACTATGGGTATAGAATGTTACATTCACCATCAACTCAAATCACTATATTAAATAATGTTACTTACCTATTTTTGTTCATGTTATAGCAGAAAAATCTATGGAGAGAGGAGGATTATTAGGAAGTGATTATAGTATATAAAACAAAAATGTATTAAGAAAATATAAAACCCTCAAACCAGTATTTTTAAAACCGTGCTCCTTCTAGAACAGATTTCTTCAGCATGTGCTTGGTCTGCTCCTACCACTCTTTCCAACCACATAGTCTTATCTGCCACCTCCATTTCACTTACATAAGGGTGTGGCACATTGGGGACTGAAGAGTTAAAGTCCATACATAGCAAGGTCACCATCACCATTGATGAGAATCAGTGATTATAGAAGTGCTGACATCCAGTTTCATCTCCCAGTGCTCTTGGGATGACCTAGCTTCGCTGAGTCTCACATCAAGCTTTTTGCAGATTCATTTCCCCCTCTCCTACTTTTCAGTGTTTTATGAGGTGATACTGCTGCTTGTAATCTTCTACTCTCCTACTGTGTAATGTTATACAAATAATTTTGTATTCTAAGCCAGTTTTGTCTTTGACAATACCTTCTCACGTTTGCCAAAATAATCTTCCTAATGCACAGGTCTGACCACATCATTATCCTGATCCAAACCTTTTAATGGTCTTACATTCATAGCTTACAGAATAAAATACAAACTTTTTAGTATGGCATTCAATGTCCTCCACAACCTGGATCCCATTCGTCTTTTCAACTTTGTTTTACTTAGTCTTTTTCACATACCCTACATTCTAAACAAATTGGACTAATTCCTTGATCTCATTTTGTTCTTTCATGCTTTCATTCAATTGTAAAAACCATTCCCTGTGTCTAAAACATACTCCCTCCACATATTTATCTATTGAAATTTTTCTCTTCTTTTATGTCCGTATCTCTGCCATGAACTTGCTCTGATAGATTCAGGCTTTTACCCAGGGTGTGTTGCAGCCAGCTTGAACAAGCTCGTGGGGGCCAATTGTTAAATTTTCAATGTGAGTGTCTACACGTTGGAAATCAGTAAACACTACGTAAGAATCAGAGAATGATTTATTGTACTGCTGATTGAACTTAAAATGATAGAGAAAATGTTAATAATTGAGATCAAATTTTAAAGTGTGTCATGCATACAATTTTTTTTGGAGAGTTGGTTGTTAAACATTTGCCAGCACATGACTGTCTCTACTTCAGTTCTTGCTGAACTTGCTCAGACTTACGCTCAGTTACTGTCCTCAGACAATTATTAGTTCTGTAATGCTGAGAAAAATCACTTAACATCTCTCAATCTTGTTTATTTTTTTTATTTCTGTTAAAATGAGGATAATAACACTTGTGTGAGTTAATAGGATCAAATATGATAATGACTATGACAGAAAATATAAATATTATTTGTCTTTGTAACAGTAAGAACTGATGTTGGCCCCAACAAAAACATACGTCCTCTCCCTCTCTATTAAGGAGCAATTCTCAGCTCTGGACCCACAAATTTAGACCATGTTCAGTTGTAGGAGATCCTAGCCCCTGCAGAGAGAGGTCAGGCTCTTTTTCTCAAACTCTCTCACTATTTATATCCTCACCCTTAAACTCTGGGGAAATGTCTAGGATGTATCCAAAAGGGCAGAAAGATTTCAATTTACAATGTAAATCAGGGACAGGACAACTATTTATTTCTTCTACACAGAAGAAATACTCAACTCAGAAGACTCACAAGTGTGCATTGACCAAAATAAAACAAAACGACAAGCAGCAGTAATTTATGACTAGTATTATACTGAGACTTAAAGCATCAAAACATGAAACAGTTGGTAGGACTGCTAAAATGGCATTTTACCTCCCCCGTGGCTTTTTCCCTCTAGGACTACATCTTATGAAAAACCAGTTGTGCTCTTCCTTCCTTCCTTCCTTCCTTCCTTCCTTCCTTCCTTCCTTCCTT